>NC_143041.1:31299946-31584946 GCF_057628025.1 Oncorhynchus mykiss | reverse complement strand
TCTTATACAGTACAATCAGTCAGAAACCGCTGCCATGGTGCCATCCCTGGTTATATACCTGCTCTTGGCTGAATGGACTCCTTTGAATATGAACTGTATATTCCCACTGTTCCATAGGTGCTCCATGAGCCTCTGATTGATGAGGACCCGGTGTTCATCACCACCTGTACGGAGAGAGAGCTGAGGAAGAGGAGGAAGAGGAAATTCAGTCTGTGGGTCCGCCAATGCACATCCACTGGCTTCATCTGTCAGGTACAGTGTGTGTATGTTTATGTAAATGAGACAAAGGGAGATGGTGAGAGCAGTGGAGAAAAAAATGAGGGGAGGGACTGTACTGTAACCTCTTGGATTTATACTCTTATATCTGGGAGCTAGTGCTTTGCCAACTTTGTGACAGACTGTGCACCTTCAATTACCCCCTGTGCAACCTCACCGGGAATTGCACAAGACTGCCTGCCATTTGTCTAGACTCTAGAATACGACAGGACTAGTGCAATCAGACCATGCCCTTCCCACTCACTCAGACAGCTGAGAGATCCAGGCAAACTGTGTGATTGGATGACTGATATGGGACCATCCCAGTGCCTCAATCAGTCTCCAGACCCAATGTTCTGTTGTTGTTTCCCAGGAGTTAGGCTTTTACAAGCCGATCGGTTTCTTTTGGCTCTGAATTGTCTTCTTTTATGGCAGAAATGTGCCATAGGGAGAAGAGAGAAAACAAAGGGAAAAGTTATAGAGTGAATCAATGGGATTCCATTAGTGCAATGCCCAGTCACTGCTTGGAAAATAAAGTGCCAGTCCACTTAGTATAATTGCTCTCTGCTCTTGGTGGGTGTATAACCAAATGACTGCTGCCCCAAGCCTCAAACAGACCCAGGAAGGCATGAGAATTAATGGATATGCACGCCCGTTCCGGTTGGTGGGAAGAATAATTCATCTATTATGTATTTTTCATTTGTAATTTGCAAGACAACGACTGTTAATGTCTCATCTATTACTAAACAACAGGGTTCATAGTGTAAATGATAAATTACATTGTGTAACGATAACTAGTGTATCAATCAATTTGTCTGATCAGAGTAATATTTACATGTAAATTGTAATCAATGGAGCTAAGCCAGGCCAGTGATTCAGATTGTAGGAGCCACATCAAGGTCGCTAATTGGAACACTTGGAATGATAGCTGCTACACAGATCATTGCTGAGGTAATGTATGTATTGATTTCGATATGTCAGTGTATGACATTATCATGGTTTTGACTGTCTGTATCTCTCTTCCAGATCTATGTGCATCTAAAGGAGGGCCAGGGTCCTGATGGGCTGGCCACCCTGAAAATCAAGCCTCAGCTCCACAGTATGGTGGCCAAACAGCTGTGTCAGAACCTCTCAGGCCGCAACAGCATCATCTTCACCGGACCCAGCATCACCAGCCTCAACCTGTACCAGGAGTTTGAGAAACAGGGTATATGCTTGTCTGTCTGTCTGCCTGCCTGCATGTCTGTCTGTCTCTGCATCTCTTTCTGTCTCTGTCTGCCTGTCTGTCTCTGCATCTCTGCCTGTCTCTGCATCTCTTTGTCTGTCTGTCTGTCTGTCTGTCTGTGTCTGTCTGCCTGCCTGCCTGCCTGCATCCCTTTCGGTCTGCCTGTCTGCCTGCATGTCTGTCTGTCTCTGCATCTCTTTCTGTCTCTGTCTGCCTGTCTGTCTCTGCATCTCTTTGTCTGTCTGTCTGTCTCTGCATCTCTTTCTGCCTGTCTGTCTCTGTCTGCCGGCCTGTCTGTCTGTCTGCCTGTCTGTCTCTGCATCTCTGTCTGTCTCTGCATGTCTGTCTGTCTGTCTGTCTGTCTGTCAGCATCTCTTTCTGTCTGTCTGTCTCTGCATCGCTGTCTGTCTCTGCATCTCTTTCTGTCTCTGTCTGTCTGCCTGTCTGTCTCTGCATCTCGTCTGTCTGTCTGTCTGTGTCTGCATCTCTTTCTGTCTGTCTGTCTGCATCTGCATCTCTGTCTGTCTCTGCATCTCTGTCTGTCTGTCTGTCTGCCTATCTGCATCTCTTTCTGTCTGTCTGTCTCTGCATTGCTGTCTGTCTCTGCATCTCTGTCTGTCTGCCTGCCTGCATCTCTGTCTGTCTGCCTGCCTGCATCTCTGTCTCTGTCTGTCTCTGCGTCTTTTTCTGTCTGTCTCTCTGCATCTCTTTCTGTCTGTCTGTCTGTCTCTGCATCTCTTTCTTTCTTTCTTTCTTTCTTTCTATTAAAAACAAACTGTTTAAATGGGTGGAGGCATTTGTCTGAAGCTTAAAAAGGATATTCAGCAGCGCCACAATGCTTATTCCACCCATACTCTACCAAGGTTTTCTAGCACACAACTTTGATCTACTACAGTAGCTATGTTGGTATTGTTCTTCAAACTATGTGTAGGCAGGTTGCTTAGTATTCAAACCTTTTCAAACAGCCTAATTCATACTCTTAGAGGAGGTGCTTTCACAACAATGTGATTTTTACCTCACACAAGGTAAAGTATTGGATTCTTCACACACCACAGTAAGACATCCCATTACACTACCTTTTTTGTGATAAAAAAAATGTATTAAATTAAATCAAGATTTGCTTTTATTAGGGATGCACGATATATCGGTAAACATATCGGAATTGGCCGATATTAGCTAAAAATGCCAACATCGGTATCGGCCCAATGTCTAGTTTAACGCCCATGTTAAAAACCGATGTCAAAGCTGCCGTGCATACCTATATAACGTAGGTACATGACCTACATACCTATATAACGTAGGTACATGACCTACATACCTAATATAACGAATGTACATGACCTACATACCTATATAACGAATGTACATGACGTAATGACACCAGGTAAAATTTTGCTCTACACTTGCAACACAGCATCCCTAACCTAGCCCACAATGCTGTGTGGATCGAGCAGTCAAACAAGTCGAGCAGTCATTTGAAAGAGTAAAAGAAATCCAGCGAGACAACTGAAAGGCGAAATCTATTAAAGACAAGATAATGGTATTCATTGCCCTTGACAATCAAACGTTCTCTGTCGTGGGTGATGTTGGATTCCGCCGACTGGTCGAGCACTGGGACACACTACCAAGTGAGCTCTTTTTCAGATGTTGTCCTACCGGAGTTACACTTCAATAGCGTCGCCGCTATTAGCTTCACGACATACATACTATGGAACACCGTTTGGGTCTTTGCGTGTCAAAAAAGATAGAGTAGCACTGTCGAAGCTGTACAAAAAAAGTCTGCAAACACCAGCCACGAACAACATGTTTACAATACCTCGTTGGTAATAAAGCATCATTTGTTCGGCCGCAACTTCTGGGGTAGTGAGCTTTAGCTGGAAACCCAGCTAGCACCAATACAATCAGCCTGAAAACAATGACCAGTAGAAACTGCAGTCATTTTCATTATTCTTAGCAATGATTTAGGAATCCTTGTGAGTAAGTATTAGCTAGTTTGCAACTTGTTGTTCGCCTATTGAAATTGAACTTCACTTCATGAAAATAAATAGCTAGCCAGCTACTTAACCCTGTTTCCCAAAGCTAACATTATAAGCAGTCAGCTAGCTTCATCTGGCTAGTGAGGCTCGACCCGGACCGGGTTATGTGTTGTGAAGCTAGCCACAATAAGGATTAGGCACAATAGTGGAATTTGCGGTTTGTCTTCAAAATAAAAGTATGTCATTGACAGTGATGCAAATTAATACAAATAGTAGAATTATTCCATACTTTTATTTTGAAGGCTAACCTTAGGCTATCCTTATCCTTAGGCTATCCTTATTGTGGCTAGCTTCACATAGATGGGTCCGACCACCATTAAATAAGAACTGCCTTAAAAATTAGGGTTATTTTAGATTGCTACATAGTCAGCTAGCTAACTATAGCTACTGAAACAGATTGTCGTTTTGAACTTTTTGGGGGAAGAACATTGTTTGCATCCATGAGCTAGCAAACTTTTTTTTAATGACCAGCACTAAGTACGCGAGACAACTTACCAGCATCATAGCGATGAATCGTTGTGACACATGAAATACAAGTGATAGTGTAATAACTACTTAATTTAGATTTTTTGTTGTTGTCATTATTCAGATCCTGGTTGGTCAACAAGCTTATTTGACACGTCAAATAGTGTTATTTGACGTGTATCTTTTTTTTGGCAAGCAAAGACCCAAACGGCGTTCCATAGAAATAAATCCTGGTTGAGAATGAAACGACTGAAGAAATGATCAACAAAACAGCACAGCAAGTAAGTGAAAGAAATGGGTTTTGATTATGTTTTATTGGTAATGGGGACATACGTAAATGCCAACAAAATAATTTGTGTGTGTGTGTGCCCCTTTTAATTTAACTAGGCAAGTCCGTAAAGAACAAATTCTTATTTACAATGACGGCCTACCCCGGCCAAACCCGGACGACGCTGGGCCAATTGTGCACCGCCCTATGACGGCCGGATGTGATGGAGGCTGGATTCGAACCAGGGACTGTAGTGACGCCTCTTGCACTGCCTCGCAGTGCCTTAGACAGCTGCGTCCATGTGTGTGTTAACTATTTAACTGTACTAGAATGCTTAAAAGGCTGCAAAAAAGTTATATCGGTATAGTTTTTTTTTTTGGCAAGGAAAATATCAGATATCGATATCAGCCAAAAATGTCATATTGGTGCATCACCAGCTTTTATACTTACAAGACCATCAAACTTGATTGAGCTGTTTTGTGGTGCATTATATAATAACATCCTTTTTTTGGTCAGTATGGTGCCCAACATAACAACAGGTGATGGTGTGTTGGACACAGTAGGTCAGATAGATAAAGCCGGTCTGCATTCCTTAGTTCTGTAACTGTTAGCTTACCTGTTTTATATTGACATATATATTGACAAGCTCAGAACCACTTGTGTTTCAAACATGGTCCTGTTTAATCAATTGCTTTGCTGATCAATGGACAGTTCATTACTTCTGTAAAAATAATATGTAGCTTAGTTGTTTGTACTTGTATTTATTTTTGTAATAAAGATAGTGATGCAACAATAATACACATGTACAATATCTAAAAATACATACAGCCAAATTATTTATATAATATATATATATATATATATATATATATATATATATATATATATATATATATATATATATATATATATATATATATATATATAATAATTTGAGCGGCTTGATTTTAATAGCAGGACACCGTAAAGTCCATTGTCCATCTGAAGAGTATGAATTAGGCTGTTTGAGAAGGTTTGAATCCTAAGTACTCTGCCTACACATACTGTAGTTTGAAGTACAATACCAACATAGTTACTGTAGTAGGTCAAAGCTGTGTGTTGGTAAAACCTTGGTAGAGCATGGGTGGATTAGGTATTGTGCTCATGTGAATTTCCTTTCTTTTTCAGCTTCAGACCAATGCTTACCTCTCACTTAAAAGATTGTTTTTTGGTTTTAATTTCCATGTTTTTTATGGAAACAGTAAAAGTAAACAATAATGGCAACAGTAGTTGTTAGTATTTACACTGCTCAAAGAAAAAAAGGAAACACTAAAATAACACATCCTAGATCTGAATGAATGAAATATTCTTATTAAATAATTTTTTCTTTACATAGTTGAATGTGCTGACAACAAAATCACACACAAATTATCAATGGAAATCAAATTTATCAACCCATGGAGGTCTGGATTTGGAGTCACACTCAAAATGAAAGTGGAAAAGCACACTACAGGCTGATCCAACTTTGATGTAATGTCCTTAAAACAAGTCAAAATGAGGCTCAGTAGTGTGTGTGGCATCCACGTGCCTGTATAACCTCCCTACAACACATGGGCATGCTCCTGATGAGGTGGCGGATGGTCTCCTGAGGGATCTCCCAGACCTGGACTAAAGCATCCGCCAACTCTTGGACAGTCTGTGGTGCAACAGATGGAACAAGACATGATGTCCCAGATGTGCTCAATTGGATTCAGGTCTGGGGAACGGGCGGGCCAGTCCATAGCATCAATGCCTTCCTCTTGCAGGAACTGCTGACACACTCCAGCCACATGAGGTCTAGCATTGTCTTGCATTAGGAGGAACCCAGGGCCAACCGCACCAGCATATGGTCTCACAAGGGGTCTGAGGATCTCATCTTGGTACCTAATGGCAGTCAGGCTACCTCTGCCGAGCACATGGAGGGCTGTGCGGCCCCCCAAAGAAATGCCACCCCACACCATGACTGACCCACCGCCAAACCGGTCATGCTGGAGGATGTTGCAGGCAGCAGAACGTTCTCCACGACGTCTCCAGACTGTCACGTCTGTCACATGTGCTCAGTGTGAACCTGCTTTCATCTGTGAAGAGCACAGGGCGCCAGTGGCGAATTTGCCAATCTTGGTGTTCTCTGGCAAATGCCAAACGTCCTGCACGGTGTTGGGCTGTAAGCACAACCCCCACGTGTGGACGTCGGGCCCTCATACCACCCTCATGGAGTCTGTTTCTGACCGTTTGAGCAGACACATGCACATTTGTGGTCTGCTGGAGGTCATTTTGCAGGGCTCTGGCAGTGCTCCTCCTGCTCCTCCTTGCACAAAGGCGGAGGTAGCGGTCCTGCTGCTGGGTTGTTGCCCTCCTACGGCCTCCTCCACGTCTCCTGAAGTACTGGCCTGTCTCCTGGTAGCGCCTCAGCCAGAAAGCATAGCAACTGAGAAGTGGTCTGTGGTTATCACCTGCAGAACCACTCCTTTATTGGGGGTGTCTTGCTAATTGCCTATAATTTCCACCTGTTGTCTATTCTATTTGCACAACAGCATGTGAAATTTATTGTCAATCAGTGTTTCTTCCTATGTGGACAGTTTGATTTCACAGAAGTGTGATTGACTTGGAGTTACATTGTGTTGTTTAAGTGTTCCCTTTTATTTTTTTGAGCAGTGTATTTAATATTAACAGTTGATTTTCCAGAGGGAAGTGAAAAACCAGAAACCCACTTAAGTAAATATGTAGTAAACTGGATTTTATTCCCTAATCTCTCTTAAAACAATTGAGCAAGCTCCTGGAAAATACACCCGATTTTGGTCTTTATAAACCGCTACGGTGTTGATGAACAGCTGAGTAGTAGAATCAGGTGTGGTACTAGACTTGAAAAAAATAAAAAACATGCATAACCCTGTGGATCTTCAAGAGCAATTTTGGTAACTCCTGATACAAATACTGCTGTGAAACACCTGTAAAACAAAAGTACAAAACACTCTTAAGAAAAATGATTTACATATCTGACATTGGATAGGTGCTATAAATCCTTTAGCTACAAATGTTCAGTAATTCTGTACACCGCTGTCCAACTACAGTAAAAGCCCATACATTCCCACATTTATAAAGGGTAGTATAAATATAAAAACAGATGTGAATACTCACAAATTTGGAACAAAACCGATTTTAAGTATTGTCCGAAGTACCATGTGTACTGCGTCCATTTGAATTTTTTGAAGTCGTTTGTCAGCTCTACATGGGCCAGCTTGCATTTCTCCTTGACAGGCGCATGCCCACAATCCACCACTCTGCCATAAAGCACTGTGTCCTTGGGCAGTACCATAGGGATAGCGTGTAATGTGCATTTCAGAGATGAGGGCAACGACCTCTTCCTTTTAGAGTCTGAGAGCAGGTCTCTCCTCCGTTCTAGCAAAACGCACGCAGTAGTACACACCACCACACTCACTGACACTTGCCTGCCACTCCACGAACCCAAAGGCTGTTTTAATTGCCACTTAATAAATGAAAGTGTGTGTGTGGCGGGAATGGGCTGTCAAAACTATAAACAAATGAATGGTCCAAATGTATCCTCCGGGAGGCAAACCCACACTCTTCAGATCTATAGACGGATAACTAACGATTACACTACAAATCCTGTTCTAATAAAATGTAGTTAGACAGACCATTTTAAATGGAGTCTGGAAGCGTCGGTTCCAAAATGATTTGGTTAATTCACTCTATACTGTTTCTCACACTTGATTGAAATACAATAGTCTAAAACAGTTGGTTTTCTGAAAAACGACTCATGTAATAATGTAGCTAAGTTAGCAAGCATGTCATTTTATTTGGAATGCGTAGCAATGGCGCACAATTTAAGCAAGCAGAGAGGGGGTTCGATTAATCTGGCCCAGGGTACACCGGGCTATGAAGGTGGGGAGGGACGGAAGGTAAAGCGTTTTAATCAAAAGTAATCCATTTAGCATGTGAACACAGAATCCTACTCATTACTACACGTGCTTACCTACTACTACTCCATGCTTAATTTGAGTTGACTGTCGGAAAGAGCGGGGCACCTGGCTCACGCCCAGGACCCACACCCCCTAACTACTTTACTTGTGGATGGCGACTTCAGATTTTCTGGGAACACACTGAAAAGTAACTCGACACCATTTTAATCAGTCAGTACAAATGTTGATTATAATAATGACAAGAAAGCAGGAAAGGGAGCGTATGCCGGACCTGGTAAATTGTCTGATGCTAGCGTGCATTTGCTTACTTGTAGTGCACAACTGAACTGAGACATGTGCATTTGGGGTTCAACCATTGACTATATGCGGTTCATAACTACACTGAACAAAAATATAAACGCAACATGCAACAATTTTAGATTTTACAGAGTTACAGTTCAAAAAATCAGTCAATTGAAATAAATTCATTAGGCCTCAATCTATGGATTTCACATGACTGGGAACAGATATGTTGGTCACAGATACCTTA
The DNA here is from genome assembly GCF_057628025.1 of Oncorhynchus mykiss. Taxonomy (NCBI): domain Eukaryota; kingdom Metazoa; phylum Chordata; class Actinopteri; order Salmoniformes; family Salmonidae; genus Oncorhynchus; species Oncorhynchus mykiss. The sequence goes on along the minus strand of NC_143041.1, from coordinate 31,576,209 downwards.
AAAGTAGGAGCATGGATCAGAAAACTAGTCAGTATCTGGTGTGACCACCATTTGCCTCATGCAGTGCAACACATCTCCTTCGCATAGATTTGATCTGGCTGTTGATTGTGGAATGTTGTCCCACTCTTCTTCAGTGACTGTTGTTGCTGGATATTGACAGGAATTGAACACGTCAAACCAGAGCATCCCAAACATGCTCAATCTGTGACATGTCTGGTGAGTATGCAGGCCCTGGAAGAACTGGGACATTTTCAGCTTCCAGGAATTGTGTACAGATCCTTGCGACATGGGGTCGTGCATTATCATGCTGAAACATGAGGTGATGGCGGTGGATGAATGGCACGACAATGGGCCTCAGGAGCTTGTCATGGTATTTCTGTGCATTCAAATTGACATCGATAAAATGCAATTTGTTCGTTGTCCGTAACTTATGCCTGTTCATACTATAACCCCACAGCCACCATGGGGCACTCTGTTCACAATGTTGACATCAGCAAACCGCTCACCCACAAGACGCCGTAGACGTTATCTGCCTTCTTCCCGGTACAGTTAAAACTGGGATTCTTCTGTGAAGAGCACACTTCTCCATCGTCCCAGTGGCCATCGAAGGTGAGGATTTTCCCACTGAATTGGGTTAAAACGCCAAACTTCAGTAGGTCAAGACCCTGGTGAGGATGACGAGCACACAGATGAGCTTCCCTGAGATGGTTCCTGACAGATTGTGCAGAAATTATACGGTTCTGCAAATGCACAGTTTCATCAGCTGTCTGGATGGCTGGTCTCAAACGATCCTGCAGGTAAAGAAACCGGATGTGGAGGTCCTGGGCTGGCGTGTTTAAACATGGTCTTCTGTTGTGAGGACCTCCTGCCAAATTCTCTAAAATTATGTTGGAGGTGGCTTATGGTAGAGAAATGAATATTATCTGGCAACAGCTCTGGTGGACATTCCTGCAGTCAGCATGCCAATTGCACGCTCCCTCAACTTGAGACAATTGTGGTGTTGTGTGACAAAACTGCACATTTTTAGTTATCTTTTATTGTCCCCAGCACAAGGTGCACCTGTGTAATAATCATGTTGTTTTATCAACTTCTTGATATGCTACACCTGTCAAGTGGATGGATTATCTTGGCAACGGAGAAATGCTGCCAACAGGGATGTAAACAAACGTGTGCACGAAATTTGAGAGACCAAGCTTTTTGGAAAAATGTTGATCTTTTATTTCAGCTCATGAAACATGGGATCAACACTTTACATGTTGCCGTCATATTTTTGTTCAGTTTAGCATATTGTTTCTTAATAAAGCAATTTGTTTTCTCGGCTATGGTTTTTGTTGTGGTCTGAGTTGTTCTTAGTCAAGAAAATGTAGTGTAGCTAACTGCAGTTTTTGTCCTCGCTGAAATCTTATTTTACCCTAGCTTGGTCTATGGCGTATTCTACCTAGCTAGTTTTCAATGCCCATTGTAAGGCAGCTAGCTAGCAGTGTGACCGTTTCCCAAAGTTTGGCATTGGCTTTGGTCCTGCTTTGAACCTATTTAGTTAGCTAGTTTTATGGGACAATGTATGGTGCATGAACTGGCCATATGTGTTAGTCTTACATTGGCTAGCTTTGCCTAGCTAACGTTAACTGGCTATCATAGCAGCCAAGGATGTTCACTATCTTATTTCTGCATATTTGTTTCTGCTTTGATTACACGCAAGTGTCTAGGTCAGTAGTTTACACGTGATGACTTATATGAAAAACCTTAATTGGCAAAATATAGCTAGCGTTCCTTGTTTGTTGGTTAGCATCCTAGCCAACGTAAGCTCTCATCTGACTGACCTAGCTAATTAAAACAAACCCACATTCATTGGCTAGTTAGCTACCCTTCTTTGCCTGTTTGTTGGTCAGGTAGCTAGCTATCAACTGACTGGTGTTAGCTAGCTACAGAGGCTAGCTGCTGGACTTTGGACACCGAACCTAATGTTAGCTAGCTACCTAGCTAATCAAAATGTATGTTTGCATTTATTGATTAACCTCAGCTTGAATACAACTATATAGCTAGCTATCGACAGTAGCCTAGGTTTTTGCATACACTTATGACTGGCATCCTGGTGCAAGCAGCTGTGTTGCTATCACCCCCACAATAATCTCTGTCTCCCTCTTTCTCTCATCCTTTTCTTTATCCCTTTCTCTCTCGCTGTACAGTATGTACTGCAATCTCCTTTCTCATCACTCCCTGCTCATCCCCTGCTGTTTTTAATCACCATACATGTCCTCCTGCTACTGTAGTAATGAAAAAGAAGACTGTCAATTGAAGTTAACCCTGAGAACCAACATGTGAATTGTTTATTTTGCTGCTTCCATGCCTACCACCCACTAGGCTGCACAACCAGACATGGAGTTGACATACAGTAAATTCTCCCAAGGCTTATTTTGGAAACCTAGACCACCAGTTCATCCTATTGTTTTAATTAACAAAGTGAACAGCCTGGTGAGAGGGGCAGTGATGCCACAGTAAACCAGCCCCGTAGCCCTGCAGCAGCTGACATAGATATTAATCATGTTCAGCTACAGCTCTATTAAAAACGCCACTGTCTTTCTTTTACCGCTTGCCGAGTAAGAGGTGGTGTGAGAGCGAGTCTGTCCTCTTGGTGTCCTCCTCTAGGCTTTATCCTCTGATCTCAATCTGAACACATACTGGCCACCTGCAATCTGTGCCATCTATCATTACTGCAGGTGGTGGGAGAGGATGGGCTTTAAGAAAGAAGAGGAAATAGTCAGCTAACATGTACAGATTATACAGTGTGGTGGTTCGTTCAAATATAAAGTGCCTCTGACATTTAAAGTAAGGTGTGTGTTTGTCCTCTGCCAGAGATCTACTGCTGTGGGCTGCTGAGCACCAGGAAGAGTGACTGCACCGGCCTGCCCCAGTCCATGTTGGTGAACCCTGAGAGCCCCCAGCAGAGGGGCCAGTCCCGCAGCATGATGAGAGGTAACACCTCTCTCATCAGCTGGTACAACAAGGGACACTTCCGCTTCCTTACCAACGCCTACTCACCCACCAAGAAAGGTAAGGAAACCTGCTTTGGGACCGACGTGATATTACCCATGTTTTCTTTTTCATACATTTTCATTCAGAACATGCATTCAGGGGGATGTTTAAATGGTATTCAATCATGGGCATACATTTTAGAGTGAACAGCCTTCAATTTTAAAGAAAAACGTTTTTCTTTATTTTGATCATGTCGACCTACTGTGTCAATATAATGCTCTGAAATTAAGCATCATTATGAAGCTCTTTAGGACTGACTGATACAGTATGAGTCACCACCCACCATTGACATGATGTGGATTTAACAGACCACAGTAACTCCTAGTTGTTAATGCACTCGTAATCTACCCTGTAGACTGTGAGAAACTCTGATGTAGCACCTCATCACTCTGTCTCTCCCTGTATGAGTGATGTTCAGAGATAATGGAAATGGGAGAAAATCCCTGTTGCATGGCATGTGAAAGGCTCTCACCCCACACATTTAATCCCATTTGTAAAGTAAATTAGGTGGGAAAATGCATTAAATCTGGATAGATAAACAGCAAGGATACAGAGTAGATGAGTGGAATTGAGGGTTTGGATTCTGTTCTTGGCTGTGTTAAAAGAAGTGTTGAATTTTTCAAGTGTTTGGGAGGATTTTTCTTGTTGAATACAATCTGAATGAATCCTATAGAAGAGCAGTGGTCACCAACTTGGCGGTCGACTGATCCATCTCCAAGGCATTCCTAGTCGATCATCAAACATTTCTGTAAAAAAAACTCAACGATAAAGCTTAGAGCTCTTTTTTTTTTGTTATTTTTTTGTGCTGTTGGTGGTAGGTGCACTTGAATTAGAAGCCCTAATACCAGGAAGGCAAAGTATTCCCATTTTTAACCATTTCATGTGTCTGAAGGTAGAACTCCGTCTACACGACAGGCTCAGAGAGCAAATCAAGTGCACCTATAGGCCTACGGCTGGCCAATCCGATAGCTCAGATCACCACGTCTGCACAGTTTCCTCGATCCATAGACTAAAACATATTTTTAAGTTTTATTCACAAAGTTAAGAATTCTAAACTTTTAAAACCATGACTAGAGACTCAAAGAATACAGCAAAGAGCTTCTGTTCTTAAGAGTAAGTTCATGTTTGACAGTGCTGAATAACAACTTAATCAACACTTTGTTCAACACTTTTATAAGCATGAAAATGCACATTCTCCCTACTTCCACTCACGCTACAACCAGCACTGCAGCTGTAATGAATGACTATAGTGTTCCGATAAGCTTGCGTTGTTATTATTAGCGGCTTGCAGCTTCTTCTTTTTTTATATCAAGTAATATTTCACTTTCTCTGGTCATAGGAGTAACAACATAAATTGGTGCATGAGGCAGGAATAATGCAGTGTGACTGGAGTTTTACCATCAGTTGGAAGACTGTGCCCCATTTTCTCAGCGGAGGGAGAGCAAGGGGACGGTGACTGTGGTGAGAGGCAGCCTCACCCCTGCTCCCTCCCATCAGACTGACCATCAGATGCAGGCCATCAGTCCAGTAAAAAAAAAAAAATCATGATTATGCTCACTCAGCCGGGCCTCAGAAGTAATACAACAAATGAGCAATTACAAGTGTGATCATTTACCAATTTAAAAAATACATCATTTCAAAATGGTCTGAGAAGAACAACTTTGCAGAGCAATTCAAGCATAGCCGATATGCAGTGATAATGTATTAGGCCTTTAGCCTACTGTACAAACCTCATTGTTACAGAACTGTTTTTAATTGGTTAATGTTGTATAGGCTTATGTTTTTTAAGTTATGTTTTTAAAAAAAAATAATAATCTGAGCTGTAGATCTCGGCTTGCATTTTTACTCAAAGTTATCTTGACCCAGAAAAGGTTAGTGACCACTGCTATAGAGGATGTAGGTTATTTTTTTGTTAGTTCTCATTGTCCAGGACAAATTATATCTGACTACAGATAAAATAAGAACCCAAAATACAGCAAAACACAACCCCCTCCCACCCCAACCTTCGGTGTGTCCCTCCTATCTTATACAGACTAGACTAATTATTTTTGTTTGGATGGGTAAGTGGTGGTCATAACATTTCATTATAGCTACAGAGAGAACTATTTTACCTTTTGAATAAATAAACCACTGTATCATTGGTGAAATGAAGTAATCGTGTGAAAGACTGAAGCCTAGGGAATAGTGACAGTCAGACATATTTCCAAATTCCACATTTAGACTTTATCAAGTCTGCTTCCCGATTTATATTTTTAAATTCTGTAAAAAAAAAATCATTGACTTTTCTGAATATGCGCTTACTCTTTGATCTTGCGTTTCTTTTTCAATTTGCCCTCCTGTAACTTTCCAATTTCCATTCAACATTACACTGTAGGGCCTGAGTGAAATCTTAACATAATTAGCATTAGATAGCGGAGGATCATTTTAATGGAAGCGAGTCAGCGACAGATGGAGGTTCAGTCAAGAAAAACATATCAACGACCTGCTAATGGCTCAATGTGATCCAGGCGACTACTAGACTCGTTCCCTCGCAGCTACCTCCATAATTACACTGTAACTCCTCATGTTCATCTATTTTTCATGTGGTACACCCATGATCTGTTTTAGCTATTAGGTTGATACTTATTGTTTATTCTAGCTACACTAGTAAGCGCGCAGTCATATTTTGCTTGTTAGAGAGGAAGGTATTTTCCACAGAATATATTGGTTATTTTGAAGCTATAGTGAGAAACCATATTAGACTTTGAGGCATTCAGTCTAGTTATTTACAGCATCACAACTGCACTCTTTATCCAATTTACTTTACTGTTATCTGCAAGATGATATGCCACACATTTTTGTATTATAATTTGTCACTGAGTTGCAATCTGAAAATATGATTACATAATACTTTTTAAAAAAAACTCCCATTAGTCCTGTTTGAGTCATGTGTTGGGTTCTAGGGGTGATCATCAAAAGGAAAAGTGGTGAGATTCCCTGTCCGCTGGCTGTGGAGGCCTTCGCTGCACACCTCAGTTACATCTGCAAGTATGACGACAAGTACAGCAAGTGAGTGAATACTGGATGTATTGCAATCAGTTGTCATCCTGGGAGAAATGTGTTCGCCTATATGAATGTTCATCATAGGACAGGGGTGGCCAACCCTCCTGAGAAGCTACCCTCCTGCAGGCTTTTGCTCCAACCCTAGCTAGCACACCTGATTCTACTAACTGCTAACGAGGATATTGATTAGCTGAATCAGCTGTGTTACAATGAGGTTGGAGCTAAAGCCAGCATACCCAGTAGTTCTCCATGAGGGGATTTCACCCCTGGAGTTTTGTAGGTCAAGTGTATTGAAATGTAAGATTTGAATATGGCAAACTGTTCTGTTGTTCCTACAGTTTTGTGTGGCTTATTTCAAAGTATGTCAGGCTGCATTGGGACACGACAGCGGTTTCAGCTCTTAAGCTCTCCTCCTACTGTGCTGCTAAACAGAGAGTCGGCCTGACTCCCCCTGTGGTGGGCCCATGCTGGGTGCTCACACACTCCCCGCCATGCAAGTCAGGCTCAAGTGAATCCTTCATTAATAATTCAGTCACAGCCAGACATTAATTGAGGAGGATCACTCTATAGCATTCCTTATCAGCCTCAAGCCAGAGATGGCGTTCCAGGTTTCCTTTTTGCAGTTGCGCTGTGCAGAGTCGGATTAGACCGTACAACACCTGGAGAAGGAATTACATTGATGTGATATAGCAATCTTCTGAGCTGCACAACGTGACGGCAAAAAAAGATGACCTGGGACACCACCAGGAACTCAGATGCCCTGTTTAAAACCATACACTATAAAGGAATGAGATTTGAACTCCTAATTGCACAGTTATCGCACGAGTTTCTGTTCAAAGCTTGTCATGCAATGGTAAGATAAGAACATGAGCTGCATACTGTATATCCATTGGAATGCCAAAGATACTTAGGTAACAATTTGGATAGTCCATCTGCAGATGCTCTAGACTATCTACTAACTAGCTCTAACCTTAACCCGTACCCTAACCCTTATTCTAAACACTAATTGTAACCTTAGCAAGCATTTGCTTATCAGCAGATGGTTTGTTGATAGTATGCCCATTTGTAGAGCAGCTACAGATCGAAAAACCGGACTATCCAAGTAAAGTGTGACCAATACTTGTTGCATTAGCAATTTATAAGAAGATACCATGGAAAAGGTCATCCCTTTTCAGCATGGGACAGTAAATACATCCATAGTAAATCTACCTGCATTATGATTCCATCTGAGTTCATCAAGTGGAACACATTCAATAATCTGGACTTCCTAATCCACTGGAAGTGACACTTCATTGCAGTGCAATAGACTGACTACTGTCAAGGGCCCACCCAGAGATGTCTATGTCACAAATGGAGAACAGTGCCAAGCGACGTTAACACTGGTCAAAGACAGAAGACTTCAATTAAGGAGACAAGCAGAGTGATAGATGGGATGGCTCATCACACACACACACCAGGGAGATTGGCTCTTATCTTCTCACCCTCTCTAACCTCTCACTGCCTCCAATTAGTTTGGACAGTAATGAGATGGTCCTCTGAGCTACAGAACACAACACTTGTGGATGTGGAGGACTGCAGATTACATCTGGAGAGCCAGAAACAGGGACGTTAGCTGAATATCGCTCCTCCTCACCACTAACCAATGCCTCACACTTAGGAGGATATCTTGTCTCCATGACTGTCTGCGCTTCTGTCCGTCGTAACTTCTGTCCGTCTAATTTCAGATGTCCAGTCAGATAACTATGTGATGGACATCATCATCTGACACAAATGATCAAATTTCCAAGATCCCATATAGCCAATCAGGGTTGGTCTTTTTTTATTTTTTCCTTTTCAGGTATTTCATCTTCCACAAGCCAAACAAAACGTGGCAGCAGGTGTTCTGGCTGACCATCAGCATGGCCATAAACAACGCCTATATCATGTACAAGATGTCCGATGCCTACCAGATCAAGCGCTACAGCCGAGCGCAGTTTGGAGAGAGACTGGTGAGGGAGCTACTGGACTTAGACGACTGCTCTCCTACCCAGTGAGGCGGCCACATAATCTTTGTAATATACGCACACACATACTGTGTACACACACTGTCACACGTACCCACAAACACACACTGTTCATCACATGCAAAACACTAACACACACTAACCAAAACACTAATAGATTTGTTCTTTACAATTGTAGACACTGGGATAGGTAATTCCTTAAATGAAACAATATTTTAACAGTGCCAAGTCTGGGTTAAATGGGTTGGGGGACCAAACCTCCAGGTTTGGAGAGCAGGTCTATAGTTTAGTCGGAACGGTCTATAGATTAAAGTTTCTTTACTGAGTGAGGCACAAAGCAGAGCCATTGTACAGTACACAGTTCTCTATTGTTATTGTCACAGGCTGCATGACAAAAACGCAGTTGGATAATGTACTGTTGTTCAATGTTCAGATTTCTTTAAAAAAAATCTGGTTAAATATTGTTTCCATGTAGAGCAATATCACTCTGTAATGTAAATCTATGATCCTATTCGACCACCTATGGAGCAACATCGGGTGTGTTCTCTCCAAGATAGACCTGAACCACTAAGAAGAAATACTGTATGTGTGTATGTCGGTAGGTATGTATGTATTACAGTACCAGTCAAAGGTTTGGATGCACCTACTCATTCAAGGGTTTTTCTTTATTTGTACAATTTTCTACTTTGTAGAATAATAGTGAAGACATCAAAACTATGAAATAACACACATGGAATCATGTATTAACCCCCCAAAAAGATCAAAATATATTTTAGATTCTTCAAGGTAGCCACTCTTTGCCTTGATGACAGCTTTGTATACTCAATTGCATTCTCTCAACCAGCTTCACCTGGAATGCTTTTCCAACAGTCTTGAAGGCGTTCCCACATATGCTGAGTACTTGTTGGCTGCTTTTCTTTCACTCTGTGGTCCAACTTATCCCAAACCATCTCAATTGGGTTGAGGTCAGGTGATTGTGGAGGCCAGGTCATCTGATGCATTACTCCATCACTCTCCTTCTTGGTCTAATAGCCCTTACACAGCCTGGAGGTGTGTTGGGTCATTGTCCTGTTGAAAAACAAATGATAGTCCCACTAAGCGCAAACCAGATGGGATGGTGTATTGCTGCAGAATGCTGTGGTAGCCATGCTGGTTAAGTGTGCCTAGAATTTTAAATAAATCACTGACACCAGTTCCTCCATGCTTCACGGTGGGAATCTACTCTGTGTTTCACAAAGACACGGCGGTTGGATCCAAAAACAATTTCCACTAATGTCCTTTGCTCATGTTTCTTGGCCCAAACAAGTCTCTTCTTCTTATTGGTGTCCTTTAGTAGTGGTTTCTTTGCAACAAATCGACCATGAAGGCCTGATTCACACAGTCTCCTCTGAACAGTTGATGTTGAGCTGTGTCTGTTACTTGAATTTATTTGGGCTGCAATTTCTGGGCTGGTAACTCTAATGAACTTATCCTATGCAGCAGAGGTAACTCTCAGTCTTACTTTCCTGTGGCTGTCCTCATGAGAGCCAGTTTCATCTTAGCTCTTGATCGTTTTTATGACTGCACTTGAAGAAACATTCAGAGATTTTCCGTATTGACTGACCTTCATGTCTTAAAGTAATGATGGACTGTCATTTCTCTTTGCTTATTTGAGCTGTTCTTGACATAATATGGACTTGGTATTTTACCAAATAGGGCTATCTTCTGTATACCAACCGTACCTTGTCACAAGACAACTCAATTAGCTCAAACTCATTAATAAGCAAAGACATTTCACAAATTTACTTTTAACATGACACCTGTTAATTTAAATGCATTCCAGATGACTACCTCCATGAAGCTGATTGAGAGAATGCCGAGTGTGCAAAGCTGTCATCAAGACAAAGTGTGGCTACTTTGAAGAATATATTTTGCTTTGTTTAACACTTTTTTGGTTACTACATGATTCCAAATGTGTTATTTCATAGTTTTGATGTCTTCCTTATAAATCTACAATGTTGAAAATAGTAAAAATAAAGAAAAACCCTTGAATGTGTAGGTGTCCAAACCTTTGACTGGTAATGTGTATCTATCTACGTGTGTGTGTGTGTGTGTGTGTGTGTGTGTGTGTGTGTGTGTGTGTGTGTGTGTGTGTGTGTGTGTGTGTGTGTGTGTGTGTGTATAAGCCCAGGATCCTTCCATTATGTTTAAATTAAATATGGAGGACTAGTCTGCACTACATTTCATTACCATCCCCCTTCCAGAGCGCTTGCCATCTTGCTGATGCTTAATACCTGAAATGGGAAATGTCCTGCTTACCAGGGTAATGCTTACTGTACTCAGTAACTTAATATCTCAGTCAATAGGAACTATGCAACTGGTCATCAGATCATATGACTGGCAGTCCCTATTCTCAGCCAATTGGTTCATCGCTGTATATTTGCAACATCATTGAAAAATCTGGATGGTGTGACTTGTGTTCAGGTTTTCAGACTGCAAAGGGAAGGGTTGATGATATGATAAATTATTCTCGTTCTTGCCAATGAGGACCACATGAACGTTCATTTGGATGAAGCCTACAGTTTCTGTACAACATGACTACCGTCTCCATGTGGTGTAGTCTTGGATAATCAAGAGCTGCAGGGGTCAGTTCAGTTCAACTCTAGATAAACACTCAACTGTCCACAGCAAACCCTCACTCTCTGACAGACCACACAGACTGTTTTCAGTTCAGTTCATCTGGTGATGTATGATGAGCCTCTGGCTCAGCTGGGGAGCTAAGAGTGTGGCCCATATCCAGTGTGCCAGTGTGGCCCATATCATCATATAGGCCCACTGTAGTCACATCCACTGTCCAAACCCTGGAAGCAAGCCTGACATTGATCTATACAGTATGTAAGTTGGGTTTAAATTAAACATTACATACCGTCCGCCAATAATTATCTCACTCCAATGATGTCACTAAAAGATGGAGAGAAGAAAACACCAGACCCACAGAAGTTTGTCAATGTTAATCCTTTCAAAGGGACTTAGGAGAATGGATCCTCCTGATCTGCCATAATGACTTTGTGAGGCTGTGGTCTTGCCTCTTGTGTGGGGACAGAATAGCACCCCACTGTGCTGTATATTGAGCTGTTTTAAGTCAGTTAAGTGAATGTCACCGTGGCTTAATAATGTATTTTTAGCCAATAGAGAATGTACTGTCAGTGTAAAAGTGAAATCAATGCTTTCAATTGTGTGCAATTCCAAAGTCCACGCACACAGGCCTATTTTGTCCCTTGGCCGATGACATACAATCGTGCTTATCCGCTCCTTGCCACTGTGACTGTGTTTTTGATGTGTGAAGTGTTTGGGAGATTTGTACTACTGAGGCAGAGTTGTCCTAGCTAGGGCACTACTCATGCACTTTCGATGGTCCTGCACTTTAAAGCAATTCAATAACGGTGTTTACTAAATATCCCTAGCTTTGATGAATTCCTATAATTAATGGCGGTACTAAATGCTTCCCCAGAAAATAGATGAGTTAATGACTCTGCTCTGAAGATCTGTTTTGTCGCAGAACACTGAAGTTTAAATCCTGTTTCATTGCTATCGCCTGTTTCCTCTAATTATTGAGAGCTTGACCATTCTATGAAGAAGCAGGAAATCCATTTTTAATAAAAAGGGTAATTATTGTCTGAGTGCAGACTTCTGCAACTGAGTGCTACAATATTTATGCAGGAATGATTTAAAGGGGATCAACGAAAGTACACGAAGGTGATGAATACTACAAGCCAATGAAAAGGAATTATATTCTAAAAACATTATGAATATTTACCAAAATATATGATGTGCATATGCTATTGAGGTACATTTGTTTTTGTGTACTTATTAGAAAGTACATGTGATTATAGTTCTATCAGGTTCTTCACTTTTAGGTAAGACACATGATTGTGATTTTTCACCATTTCCTTTTCCCCCAAAAAAACATTGTCGTTCTTGTGTATGTTTGTTTGTGTGCGATCACTAGTTCTGTGCACTGATCACTGTCTGAAAGATTCTCTGACATGCCATAAGTATGTTAATGATGCTAATAACAATGCTCTTTTGTTCTGAATTGTTATATTGATAGACACCAAGAAGTATGCATGATAGTCAACAACCTTTTCAAAGTAAACACTTCTTCAAAATGAAATATATCATCTCTTTAAATTGTGTGTTTTGCGGTATATCTTAATTAGTCATCAAGTCCTTGGATGAGCTCTAAAATGTTCTGTAAGTGTAGTGTTACTAAGCAATGTCTATTAGGCCATATTTAATGTTATTAATACCACCATGGCCAAGTAGAGAGCAGATGACTCGTGTGGTGATCCGTTATTGCTACTCTGAGTGATTTCATGAACCAATTATAATCAGGAGAGATGGAGGGCTGTTAATCCCCCTCCCCCTGTATTCAGTTTGAATCAGAACTGCTTTAGTTTAAATTCTCAGGTTGAACATGTATGATTTACAATTTACAATAAGATAAAATATGACAGTTTATTTTATTGCCCAGCCATGTATTAGATATATTCTCAGTGCCTTTTACATAGAACATCTCCTTTTCTTACCAGGCATTTCATGCCAGTATCATGTGGTAACTTCAGATGACTTCTGCAGAGAATATCTAAAAAATATATAATTTATTCAAGATGGATAAAACAAAAGACAGTTTACCATCTGTATAGTGCATCTGTGTTCATGAAATTATTTTCTCACTCCATGATTAGATAACTAGGTTTATAGTTCAACCCTTACAACATTTGGTTCTTTAAAGCAATCTACTAGAAAAGACAACAGACATAAACTATATCAACGGCCAAGTCATATCCAAATCCTGAGGCCAGATATTATTTTTTTTTAATCATCATTGCCATTTATCATTTCCTGGAATGTCTTTGTGTCAATCTGATGTCACTGTAATTCCCTAGCTTCTAAGAGGCAATATTAATTTACCATTGCTCTGTAAAATTAATGAGGTCAGTTGATTGACAGCCCACTCAGTCTATTGCCACATGCCATCTTCTTTCCTTCTGGTATTCGGTGGCAGGTAGCCGTTAGTGTTGGGCCAATAACTGAAAGGTTGCCGGATTGAATCCCAGAGCTGACAAGGTTAAAAAAAAAAGTGTCGTTCTGCGCTTGAGCAAGGCAGTTAACCCACTGTTCCCCGGGCGACGAAGACGTGGATGTCGATTATGGCAGCCCCCACCCACCTCTCTGATTCAGAGGGGTTGGGTTAAACGCGGAAGACACATTTCTTTTGAATGCATTGTTACACAACTGACTAGATATCCCCCTTTCCCTATTTACTGCTGTTTTCAGACCCATAAAGCATATAGAGCGCCAATACCATGGTACTGGTACTGGTACTGCACCCGCCTCCACCCGTAGCCGTTAATGGACAAACTGAGACTGCATGCAAGTAAGTTGGCTAGTCAGGCAGCCCAATGCCCATTGGGTCCTTTTTATAGTTAGTAAAAAGCCAACACATTTTGTGAATGTTTTTCATTCAATACAGCCTCCACTCTGCATTAGTGATCAAGACTGCTGAAATACATTTTAATAAGTAATCTAGAAATTTTGGACACCATTTGTTAGTAATTTCCATTCTAAAACACAGTGGAAGATTACGATATGTTAAAGTGTAATGACCGTGGCAAGAAAATAACACGTCTTCTGTAGGCCTATGGTGCACTCTGGCAATTGAAAGTCTAAAGTTGGGACCTGAAGATGTATGATTGAGACACTCAAGTAAATTAACTTTGCCGACCTCAGGGCTTCATTATTCGCTATTAATAAAAAATACAATAAGGTGCTATCAAAATACTGTAAGAAATTATAGATAATAGGTCAGTAGAAAAGTTGTCAAGACTAATATTAAGGGTAGTTGGTAAAATGAAATCTAGTTCCAGAATGGTGTATTTGACAGTGTACTAATAATATGTAAATAGCTCATGTAAGCTGGACCAAACTTCCTACCGTATCAGATGAATTCTATACAACACACAAACTGCAATGTATGACTGCTCTGGGAATGTTGTTGAAACTGCTTCTTGTCCTGTGTGTTTTTCATCGGTGGAGGAAAAGTGATTGCTGTATCGTGCGTGTTTGTTATTTCTCCTCATTGAGTGTGTATGTAGCCTATTGTAAACCTTCCCTCTGTGATCTTCATGTTAACAGTACACCACCCTGATGGACTTTGTGAATCGTATGTATACCACCTGAGTTTACACCATGTTGCTAATAAATGTTCACGATTTTATACACCACCAGTGTCAAGAGTTTATGTAGGCTCCCTTAACATTATACACCTTCTAAATGATACTTTTAGATAGTGACCAATATGGGCATACCACACTAGCACCCCCTGTGGGCTAGGTGCATGTCTAATGTGCTGTGCTGTAGGTAGTAGTGGGTGACAGATGGTCAGTTTAAGGCTGCTGAGTCATCAACTAATGTATGTTACATTACCCTGGGATGTGATGAGCATTACACATTAAGTACAAACCATTTAGTTCCCACTGGCCATGTGCATGCAACGAGCTGGACCTTAATTCCATACACACAACCATTTGATCTATACTGTAGCTCCCGTTGCACGGAAATCGAAACGCATCCATTAAGTGGCATTATTTTTTACACACGCACGTTGGAGAGCTAGAGAGGTGTGTGTGTGTGTGTACACACACACACACACGACTTAACAAGTATGCTGTCCAGAATGGGCAGATTGGAAATCAGACACCGGATCTCTTTGTTAGAGGCCTTTTCTGTTCCCTGAGAATGACTGCATAGCAATGAGAGCATTCAGGTCAGGAAAACTGATTTGAATTGTTTAGTTACAGCCATCATTACAATCCAAGCTTCATTTCTCATTGCATTCCTTGAAGACTTAGCAAAGAAAGTCCACACCTCTTATATAAATGCATTTATTTAAGTGAATCATTTTTCCTCATTTAGTTGAATTTGCCATAACTATAAAACAATGAATTACAAGCGCTGTACAGTAGACCAACTCACTAGTAACTGCTGTTGCTTACAGTATGTGTATATAGACAAACGTACTGTATATACAAAGATATACACTTAAATGTTACCTCCATGCTGCCTCCCTTGCCACTGATTTGAATCAATCCAATTTTCCTACAGCAGTAAATAGAGGAACAAACCGTATTCAATATCCCAAATTACAATTTCTTGTGATCAATAATTTGGTTTCAGTCATCATTTAGTCAATGCACGTCCCTCACCTAAACTTGAATCACAAATTGTATTGACAATGCAAATCAAATAAGTAAATAACTTTGGCACATTGTGCTATGTAAACATTTCATCCAATTAAAATGTGGCTGTAATTCTACGATTTTTTTCCCTCCGTAATTCCTAAAGTGAACAGCAAACTTCATTTTCACACAAGTCTTACTAAAAAGGCTTTATTCAATACTTGAACAACCGTTGCCACCATGTAGACAATGTTCACACAAGCAATCCCATTTAGTACTGTAGGCCTCCCTCTAACCAGCTGAACTTTCACATTTGAATTGTTACAATTGACATGATCTCTGAAATTGTTACAATTTCAACAGTGATGTGATGGCAGACAGCTCATACCATGTGCAACTTGTCATAATCCTACTAAACCTCTCTCACATGGGCGGTTACAACACCCCATAGTCCTGCTCACTCAGATCTCACACTCTGAACTGCAGATACTGCAGGTAAAAAATGGGATGTTACCTCTATCCCCTGCTCCACACCTCTTACTGTGGGATACCTCATCTCTTTGGCATTTTTGAAATGCAATACCTCCACACAAGTTAGAGATGGGAGCTGTTGCATCTGTTTTGTCGTTGTGATGCTTGTTTCTATACCGATGGTGGTTGGAGTCTCCCTATGTATACGAAGGTTTGACCAGAATGGTGTAGAACAAAGGGATATATGCATATATATAATGAGGGCTCACAAAATACAGACAGCAAATATTACTGAATAATTAGTAATTTGCTATTCTAGAATAAATTAATCTATTGAAATTGGGGGCATCCCAACCGAGACAAACAATGCCATGTCAATGGATGAATCTTTGCTTTCGTAAGTCGTTATAGGCTCCTTTGGCCATCACATTAGTGGTGGGTTCCGCTGCCCCTCAGAAACGAACAGTAACGTTTAAAGTACCACATAAATCACAAGCTAATGTATTAACCCAATCAGAATACACCCGAAGCAGATGCGAGCTAAATGCACAACAATGATACTGAAATAAGAACATCTTATTGCTTTTCTCCCTTGAGTCCAGTTAACTATAGCCGAATGACCTGCCCTCCTTTAAGAAACCTGTTCACTAGCGCACAAAAACACATTCCCCTTTACAGTATGATGGATATCAAAAAAGGCAAAGACATCATTCACAAAGCATGCGTGCAATGTCGAGACAAACAAAAGGACAGAAAAAAAGACGCTCAAGTATTGGTACAACATGCAACACAAGGCCCTCCCATGTAAATGCTGTCTTTGTCGCTTACCTCAGATGAAGTGTACTTTTCTAAAATGGCAAATCACAAATAGTGACAATAAGGACTCCAATGTACTGTACTGTGTGTGAGAACATTTCAAGAACACTTCTAAGAATGGAAATGATGGTTCCAACATTACCCTGTAATAAACTCTTTACTAATTTGTATGAGGTTGTTACCATGGTAACACGAACACTGAAAAGGGAGAAGGGGAAAGAAAATCGATACCGTAAGTAGATACGTTTTTACTCACAAGAGCACAGTCAAGCAACGAGTATAAAGAAATATCAGTTCAATTTACTGTGTAACTTAGTTGATTATTCTACAGTATAATTGAACAAAAAAATATTAAATGTCTGTTACAAATGAATCAATAAACTTGGGACACTACTGCTTTTGCAAAGAAAAAAATACATGAATGATAAAAAAAAATGTTTTCCATCCAATTGTGATGGGAAAAAGAAGGAAGAGTCGTAGCAACAAGTGCTACAATCTGATGACCCAGCAGCGATACATCCACACCCTCGACAACTCCTGGCCCCAAAAGTATCCATGAGAGAGACCCGCGAAGAGCACCCTTCTGATCAGACAACGCACCTTTTTACAACACGTGTGACAGGAGCAGGATGAAAATTCTGTATAATTGTAGAAGAAAAAAACGGATTTTGTTCTCTCCATCTCTTTACTGTTCACTCTGTCAGAACAGCCCAGCAATCAGTAGAGAGCGTTTCAGTGAATGAACAGTGCGTAGAGTCCTTTCCCTTCTACCAGCAGGACCTTTAAGGGGCCAAACCCAACTGAAACCATACCAAAACTATCAGCTTTCTTCCTGGGCCGTCTCGGTCTAGTCAGGGAACCTCTATGGAATACGTCTTTTACATTCAACAAAGATAGATTACTTGAGAGAGGGAAGAGGACAACAAAATAAGTCGCATCCATTTCAGAAACGCAGTGAACTTCAGTGGAAAGAGAAATTTTAAAAGAACACGTAAAAAAAAACAAAAAAAAACATCCAGAAAGTTAATTCCATTTCACCTGCATTAAGAAAAAGAACATTCACTTTCCAAAGAGCAGGACTAAAGATGAAACACTGAGGTATATAGTTGAATGGAAAGCATCATCATCCCACTTGGTCTGTAGTTTCATATCCTTCCCTCTGTGTGTTGTGGCCCCTCCGGGGGCCTCCGTCTGTCCGTCCATCTGTCCGTAGTTGTTGCTGGGTGGCTCTAGTCTATGTGGCTCCGGGGAGGAGAGCAGGAGGTGGTGGTGGAGGAGGTGGTGGTGGGGACACTGTCTCTCTCTAGAGTTGGAGGTTGAGAGTGAACTTCCACTGCTGGTTGAGGTTGGGGCTGCACACCTCCACTGTCAGCCCCCCAGTGCGTGCACTGTGGCTGTCCAGGCACAGGTTGCTACCCACGTGCCGCAACTTAGAGTTGCTCTCAATTTGCTCCCATTTCTGGAGACACACAAGGAAGGGGGATGTTGGGACATGGGGGAAACAAGGGTGACATCAGCCACAGGTTTGTATGTACTGTGAGTACTATAATCACTAATGGTTTCAATTGACAGTGAGTTTATGGTGAATTATCTACAGTGCATATCAAAAGGGATCATCCCAATCCATCATATTCCACGGCAAAACTAAATTGATGTTCTATTACCATGCTAACTGCCAGACTGAGGTGAGTCACTTTCATTTACTACTACTACTTTTTGATCGATCTGATCCGTGGTGCTCAGCTCGCTCACCTGTCTGCTGTCATTTTCCCTGCAGCCCTGCAGCTTGATTTGTGAGCCTGCGGTGCGGTCTACCACCGTCAGACAAAGGTCCATGTGCTTTACTGACTTGTCCTTGGTCAGCGCCCATTCCTGCGGACAAAGAGTGGGACACAGTGAATTTGCTACATTGGCACAGTTTAGGTACTCCTGAACAATTATACAGATCCACTTCTAAAGCGTTTGTCTTTGTCAAGTGTGAATATGTGACGTATACATGTTGTATGTTGAAAATCACACATATTTACACCAACAGTGGCTGGACTCCCAGAATCCCCTCCTCCAGCTTAGTATATGAGATCAATATGTTGTGGTAAGTGGGACATCAAAATGCATTTCATCAGTATGAATCGGAGACACCCAATCAAAGCATTAGTTGACTGTCCAGTACAATACCAACTCTTTGACATGTGCACTGTGACCCTCTGAAAAGCTGAGGCAGTAATTTATTTATAAAGTAAACCCACCTCATTGTGTTACCCAGCCCAGTGCACAGCTTGGTTATGTGTAATGGATCTGAGCAGTACCTGAGCCCTGAATGATACCTGATTTCCCCCAGCGTTGTGGCATTCGTAGACCCCCACCACTCCATCTGCAAAGTGTCCCAGCGTGTCTAAGCAGTTACCTCCCTGCTGCAGAGCACCAAAGGCAATGTCCTGATGGTCAGGGACCCTGCAGGGCCAGACACACAGCACAAGTCAAGGGGATGTCAAATCACAAGATGTGGGTATATGCCACCCACCGCAGTCTTTCCCCTAGTTTAATTTCTAAGTGGCAAGCAGCATAGGCCCCCAAACTCTGTTCTGCCTATATAATGGTAGGTTAAACAGTCAACAGTTATGTCTTTCCATTGAACTTTGTCCGTTTTCAAATAAATATATTGCTGGTCCACTGTGGTGGTGTGGTCTCTACTTACCGCAGCTCAGGGTACACGTTCTCCAGGTACCACTTGAATGGCTGGCAGCCCAGCCTCTTCTTCATTTCCATTCTGCTCTGAATGCTGCCAGACACACAGAGAGGAAACCCATGACTCATCTAATTACCAGCCATCTCAGAGAGACAGACAGCCGCAACATGACATCTGGAGACAACTGAGATCACTACTATAACTCGGTGTAGTACCTGACCTTCTGGAGGTGTCAGAAAAAGGGACATTTTGATATTCTATACAAGCTCAGCAGGGCAGTCTGCGATGCCATCATGGGAAGAACGGTGTCTGAAAGGACACTTACTTGCCATAGGGCACGTTTCGGGCCGAGGGCACAGCGGCGTAGTAGAAGTTCTTAAACTCGTCCATCCACACCTCTGCTGCTCGCCTTGTGTTCCTGTGGACGGACAGACACCACGTTAGAATACTTACAAAAATGTGTCCTTCCTGGTCCTTCCAGTCCTTGAAATAGTCACTGATCAGACCATTTCATGGTACAGTAGCCTCTGCTTGGACCTATTCATTTGATCATATCTATTATTTCTTCAATGAAGGAGGCCTGTCAAAATCATTTGAACAGGGCAAGAGAAAGTGATGAGGCGGTTCAGGCTTCAGAAAACACAGGAGGAGAGTGACAGTCCTCGACTATTTTGAGAAAAGAGCACACATCCTAAGACCTGGCAATCTGTGGGGTTTCCAGTGCTGTGTGACAGACTGGCAGTGAAGGAACGTTCACTCACTCTCATCGCATTGATGAATCACCCTGATGTGATGCATACTTGAACAGTGTTGACACTGCAGGGGTGAAGCCAAGATGAGAGCAGAGCTGAGGCTTCTTCTCTGACTGCGCCTCTATTTTAATGACTGCAGCTCAGCTAGACTTGAACAGCAGGTATTATGATGTGAATTTCAGAGGAATGAAACAGGCCCTCTATGGGCTACAACCGCAAGTTATGTCATTTGGCTAGCAGGTATTCACCCCGCCGCCTCAGCTTGAATTTCATTGGATCTTTGAGAACGGTAAAGGGGAAAATAAGGGTAAAAAACAAGGGTAAAGTTAGTGGTATAACTCAATTGCCAGTTGTTAGCCTGTACAGTGGGTATTCTTTATGACTCATATTTCAAAACCCTAATGTACCGTCATTCTGGTTGGTTGTTATATGACAGTATGTAGAATAGGTTTTTACACATATTGGACCGAAGAGGGCAGACTTTAGCCGAGTCTAAATCACATCACAGGGACAATCAATAGTCACCTAGCAAACACGGTGCCACTGCCCCCAGGAAAGGTATATGGGTGCTGCTTCCTGAAGACGTGTCCCACTCGACTGCAGGGAATGATCTCTAGACTGCCGCCACACTGCCACACGCGGAAAGAGATCTCTGCAATGTCCAAACACAAAACACACATATTAATATAACGGTTTATGGCAAGGTTTTAGAGTTACATTTCATTGTGATATAACTTCCCACGGTTGGTACCTTCAATGTCAATATTTGGTATTAGGATCCCCATTAGCTGTTGCAAAAGCAGCAGCTACTCTTCCTGGGGTCCACACAAAACATGAAACATGGCATTATACAGAACATTAATAGACAAGAACAGAACTACATCCATTGTTTTTTTAAAGACACACGTAGCCTACATATCACTACATACACACAAACTATCTAGGTCAAATAGGGGAGAGGCGTTGTGTTGTGAGGATGCTTTATCAGTTTTTAAAAAACTTGGTTTACTGATTATTTGAGCAATAGGAGATGGATCAGAGTTCCATGCAATAAGGGCTCTATATAATACTATACACTTTTTTTGAATTTGTTCTGGATTTGGGGACTGAAAAGACCCCTGGTGGCATGTCAGGTGGATTAAGTGTGTGTCAGAGCTGTGTGTAAATTGACTATGCAATCAATTTGGGATCAACACATTCTTTCTTATAAAAAGAAGAAGTGATGCAGTCCATCTCTCCTCAACTCTTGGTTAACATATGGACATCATAAACCAATCCAACAAAAGGGGATTGGGGCACACTTGGGGCACACTTCCTCTCCCATTCCCCAGGCACACAATGTCAAACAAGCTCAAGCGTTCCTAGTGTTCTGTGTCCTATTACCTAGATTCTCTCCGCCCCACACATCCATCATCATGTCGTACTTCCCCAGCAACTCAAAGTAGTCCTTGTCCATGACAAAGAGTCCGCCGGCAATCATGGGAGTCCTGAGAAAGAGGTAGGACCGAAAGTACAGTTCGTCAGGGTCATGAGACAAAACTGTGAGACAGACTAAGCAAAGTCAAGCCAAGTTTAGCTCTCCTACAGTCCTCTCATCAGCATGTGATGCACAGAGCCTGGCCCTGTAACCTGGCAGCAGCAGGGGATGTGGTGTCCTGTCCTCTGGCTGTCTGGAGGGAAGAATACACCACTTCTGCTCAGAGGCCATTTTGTTTTCAAAAGGAAGAAATACATAATGTGCATCTTGAACTAGTCTGCTGTTGTTCTCTCTTAAATTAACTTTTGGGAAATCCATGGATCTAGTGGAAGATTTCAAACAAAACAAATTATGAAAAATGAATTGTCATCCTTTGGATTAATTACCATCACCTAGCGAAGAGGAACAAAATGCATTTTAGGAAATTAAGGGCCAAATTCAAATTCTAGCCTTTGGATATCGATTAAATGCTGCCCTCTGTTGGTAAACCATGGTTCACTGAGAGAATGCATCTGACATTGGGTTACTTAGTTAAACAATCATTTCTGTGAGCTCATATTGATTGAACGAATCAACGTTTTTGCCCTCTCTTCTGATCTACAAGTGATAGAATTGCAGGAAAATAGGTCAATGTACTAAATCTAACCTTTAACAGCAATATCCCCATCAAATCTCTTCTCCCTTATCACCATACACAGTTTAAGACAAAGCTGGATAAGATGATACGAACATCTTCAATCACCTCTGCCTTTGTTTACTGCACTCGTCATACGGCACCGTAGATGTCTGGGACAAAACAGGACTTAGAGGCTCAAAGGCTCCGGGTCTTTTTGAGGAGCATTGGCCCGTATTCCCCAGAGTGCTCAGTTCTGACGCTGCACACTGATACTGACATCTAATGCTGCCTTCCTCAGCATCTCCTCCAGCAGGCCCAGATGCGTAGCTATGAATTATTAGTAGAGGTGAGGCTAGCAGGAAAGGGCAGCAGAAAGAACAGACAGAGCAGAGGGTGGCTTACTTGATTGGAGCAGTGGGGTTTCCTTGACGTGCCCTCCTCTGCTCCAGGGTCATATAGTCCCACTTGAAGACCAGGTTCCAATCAAATCCTAGAGGTGGAAAAACACACACACCAGGTACAGAGTCATTTTGACAACAGGAAAAAGCTGCGCTGGTTGTCAGATGTGATTGTATTCCTACTAAAACTTATATAACACAATGCCTATCTGATACATCACATATCTGTGGCATTCCCTCTATTTTCTTATGGCTGTACATAACACTTCTCATAAGCCGTATAGAATACACAACGACACAGTGTTAATGTTATCTGCCTATATCCTTGGACGAATCAATCAAATAGCTTCCATTCCAAAGGGCATTCCCATTTTCAAGATTTATCATGTACTTATTCTCTTCTTTGCTTTCACACTCATGCGCAGTCACAGCCAGCCAGCCACACACACCAAAAAACCTAGACATCTTTGGCAGAAGGTGACTTTGGGCACCGAGTGGAAAACTGCAGTGTGATTTTCCTAAAGGCCAGCCTGCCCTAGAGAGGAAAGGAAAGCTGCTGGCGTAATTGAGGGGGATTTACCTCCTTTGAGATCGGCCGAGGCACCTACGTACTGGAAGTTGTCCATGTTGATGACGTCGATGATGGGGGAAACAACTCGCGTTTTGTCCTGTTGGAGAAGTAAAGAGAGATTAAGATGGGACACAAAGATCCAGAGTGTTCCGCTAGATTTTGCTACATTCTTTTCCAGGCGGTCCACAAAGACTCCCAACATCCAGGCCCCTCTGCCACCAAAACTGTTAATTTTAACCGAAAGAAGCCACAAATTATTTTATGGGGTGGGCATGGGGGCAACAGAGGTAGGTGGTCTCTCAATTCAAACCAATTGAGAGACTGTCCACTGGATTTGAATTCAGCATTACTGAAGGACTGAAATATTCAGTAAAACTACTGCATCATTTCAATCCAGACACTGGATAAAAGCTATAACAAAGTTAGTCCAAAACAGATCTACGGCGAGTCAAACGTTTGCCCAAATTTGTACTTAAATATATAAGCCTAACGCAGCCAGAACACAAATAGATTTCCAAAAGGGAAGTGGATGATTTGCTGAGAGTGATATAATCAGATGGATTGAATCATTGCAGAGCTATTCCAAGTCTTTTGTTGGAACAACAGAACTACAGCAGTGACAGTGTTCCATGGAAGATTGGTCAAACCAACGGTGAGTTAGAGCTCATTAAATCATATTACTTAGTTTTTCCTAAACTGTGTTCAGACCTGACAGCAGTAAACAAGTGTTGAAGCCAAGTGAACACAGTAAAAAATCATGGAAAACTCAAGAGGGGTTGAAAGGCTGTGTTATTCTGTTTGTTTGCAAGCGCGTGTGTGTGTGTGTGTGTTTGAACTGTCCTTGCTGGGCAGGTGCCCAACAGGATGCACGTCCTGGTGCAATGCACTTGTTTGCTAGCGGAGGGTGCGGCAGCTCCTCCCCACAACTGAGTGACACGTACAGTAGATAATACTCTTGAAGCTTGTCGATATTGCATTCTTTAGCAACTAGTCATGTTTACCCTACCTGGCTGAACCCCAAACTGTCCCTCTGTCTGTGTATCCATTTAAGAACCTTGAGTGTGTCTAACGTTACCTGTGCTATTCTCAGCCCCTCTGAATCACCAATGTCTGTCAGTGCGTTTATCCACCAGTGTGTCTGTCTGTCCGTCCGTCCGTCTGTCATTGTGTGTGTCTGTCTGTCTCCCTGTCCACCTGCCCCCTGCCAGTGTCTGCATGTCTTTGTGTCTGTCTTCCTGCCTGTCTGAGAAATCTCCAGGTGCGCTCTCCTCTCTCTGTAAACACAACAACTCAACAGATCAGCGCAGTGAGCAGCACTCAATGTCAGGTGTGTGTTCTGTGACAGTGGGACACACTGACCTCAGCCACTCTCTCCAGCAGCGGTTCCAGCCAGTGTTCGTTACACTCGCAATGGCTGTCCAGGAAGGTGAGAACACTGGCAGTGGCAGCGTCGGCCCCCCTCACCCGAGATCTCATCAGACCTGTGGAGGTGTCAACAACATGATGTAATCTACAAATACACAATGGGCTATTCATGTGTGCGAGGCTCTAACTTCTTTATCGAAGTATACTTATTGCCCAACACCGGTTCTCTGAAGTTTGGGATGTGCATTTCACCAAAATATGGTTAAATTATTAAAGTGATAGCTGCAATGAGTGTACAAAACATTAGGAACACCTGCTCTTTCCATGACATCGTCTGACCAGATGAAAGCTATGATCCCTTATTGATGTCACTTGATCTATCCAGTGAAGATGAATTGGAGGAGAATGATTTTTAAACCTAGAGACAATTGAGACATGGATTGTGTATGTGTGCCATTCAGAGGGTTAATGGACAAGACAAAAGATTGCATTTGAACGGGGTATAGTAGTAGATGCCAGGAACACCAGTTTGTGTCAAGAACTGCAACACAGCTGGATTTTTCACGCTCAACAGTTTCCTGTGTGTATCAAGAATGGTCCACCACCCAAAGGACATCCAGACAACTTGACACAACTGTGGGAAGCATTGTAGTCAACATGAGCCAGCATCCCTGTGGAACGCTTTGACACCTTGTAGAGTCCATGCTCTGACAAATTGAAGCTGTTCTGAGGGCAAAAAGGGGGGTGGAACTCCATATTAGGAAGGTGTTCTTAATGTTTTGTACACTCAGTGTATTTAATTAGTAAGTTTTAATGGACTTCTGAAGTCATCTAGTATCTTTGCTGAAGTGCTAGCTCATATTAACTTTCTTTGATCCCGGGTTCGATAATTAAATTCATGCTTAATTGGTTGAAGGGGGCAGTGTGCGATTGTGGAGTTGTAAATGAGGTAATCAGTTTTGCAGAGATAGCGATAATGAACAGAGGACTGCAGCCAGGTATTTTTTGGCCCAATGTTCTTTCTATTGGACAGCACACAAAGCACTTTTCAAAAATATACTCTGCTTGTTACAAACTCTTCATTGTTCTGGAGTGTATATTTTCTCCCCGTTGGCCCCTATAAACCTGTTCAGTGCTTTTCATGAGAATTGCCCTAACAATCAGGACTCTGTTTAAACTCAACCCTTTCCTAGCCCAAATAATATTTCTCTGCTTTTACAACTGGCAAATCACTGATTAAGGTACATGCAGCGTTGGACAAGGTCAATAAAAATGGGATTCAAATACTATGATGAATGAAGCCTGACCACTCATTTCCAACTAACAGTTTTATTCCTTTTCCCATTTGTCCACTCACCTTCTCGGCGATCATTTCGAAGAACCCGGATCTTCTCAATTTTCCCCAACAAGGCTCCATCCTCCGCTGAACCACGAGACACCAAAGGTTATTAAAATAAACCATCTATATACATGTCAAAGAAACATCTATATAGGCCTTGTAATGGGTTTATGAAGACTTCATTCAGTTCTGTATCATATAAAGAGGGACCAAAGGTTTACGGAGTGGCCCAGACACTGACGGACAACAACTCTAGAACGACTCAAATATCAAAGTAGCTTCAATCTATCTCAAAACACTTTAATGTACAACAAGAGACCTTGATGAAAACTATGGAGGGAAATAAAAACACATATGATAGGCGTGATGTCTGTTAAAGTGTCTGGAGTGCACAGCCATCAAAGCCCAAGCAAGAGGCATGTGCCCTTAGGTTCGGGGGTCACCCAGAGTTGAGAGGGAGGGAGGCTCGACAATGGTTCAGGACAGGGGCTTTAGTTTACAGACTGGGTGGTGGGGGAGAGAAGGGCCTGGAACCTCTAAACCAGTGCCAGTACTGATCCAGAGTGACAGAGGCACAGGGCAAAAGAGAGAGAGTTAAGGCCACTCATCAAACAGAAACTCACGGTTGTCGCTGTAATCGTCCACCAGTATAATCTCCTTGACAAGGTGTGGGGGACTCTTCTTAAGAACACTGGAGTGGGAGGGGAGGGAGGGAGGGAGGGAGGGAGAGGGTTAGACATGGGTTAGTATCTCCAGGCCTAGCCTGTGTGTGTGTGTGTGTGTGTGTGTGTGTGTGTGTGTGTGTGTGTGTGTGTGTGTGTGTGTGTGTGTGGACCATTCTTGATACACACAGGAAACTGTTGAGCGTGAAAAATCCAGCTGTGTTGCAGTTCTTGACACAAACTGGTGTTCCTGGCATGTGTGTGTGTGTGTGTGTGTGTGTGTGTGTGTGTGTGTGTGTGTGTGTGTGTGTGTGGGCTCACCTGACTACGGTGCGGAGCAGAGCTGAGCGGGCCTCATTGTGGAAGGTAATGACCACACTCGAAGCAGGCAGCTCAGTCTTCCACTGTTTATGCCGGCAGCTGAAGGAGACAGGAAAACACGCAAATTGATTAGGGCACTGAAAACACACTCAATGGCCAAAAAGGACCAATTATCTACCTTTAAACAAGATTTTAAAATTAGCTGGTGTTGTGTGCTCCAACACGCTGGCTGAATAACTTTAGCTTTTGGAGTTTAAATCTCCGGACCCAGACCAATGTATTCGATCTGTATCCTACATAAAAATAGGCTCTATTTTGCACACACTCTTGTGACGGTTTGGTGAAGATGTGATCGACAGCAAGTCTTGCTTGCTTAAGCGATGGAGGCTCAGACAAGCCCCTTAAGATTTCAATATGACAGAGATGGGCTAATCCGCTAGAGTCCAGTCACCAGCAGCTTCGGCTTTGAGTATGGGTGAGAGCATAGAGGTTCCCCAAGTCAAACCCATCGACACAGAGACTGCCCATGACGAGCCTCCTTGGAGAGAAGATGGAGAAATGGAGGGACAAGAGTAAGGCTTTGACGTCAATCAATGCTTCCTAAAGGAGTTACAAGACAAGACACGACACTCCCTTAGCAGGAATCACTCCAGGCAAAAAATAGCTGCTCATAGTTCCCAGAGCAGAGGTCAACTATGGGAGTAGTCCACATAGTACAGAGCACAGCAAGTACTGTATCATCCGGGCCAAGAAAAATACTCAAATACTGAAAATACTCAGTGTATTTTCAAATACAAATATTTAAAAAATACCCCAAGCATTTGAACCCAGGTCTGGTTGGTCTTAGGGGTATTAGACATTTATTTGGAAAAAAGTAAGCTATTTGAAAATAGAAGGTGAATTGGACACGTCATTTGAAAATACTAAAATACACAGAAAATAAGTATTTAAAATATAAATACTTAAATTCCTAACCTACATTACTGTTAGGAATGCATTCACATTAAAGTCCATGCTGAAGGCTGCTTCTCTGTTCTTCAAATGGATCTAAACCAGTCTAGTAAACCATCCCAGGCTTAACCAAGCCCTTGACACCGTCTTGCTGTACCATCAAAAAAAACTGTGGCACTCCCTTTTCATTGCACAGACAACAATTAGGCTTCATACTTCATGTATGGCATGTAATGTAGGTCCCTCTGAGCTATGTAATTAAAATGAGGTGTCAGTAACAATATACTGTAGGGAGGGGATATAAAAGACAAGCACAAATGAAAAACAAGCACAGCTGATGAGTTGCTTTGTATAGTCTACTGCCTGGTCCTTTGGTGGCCTCACGTGCAGGCCGTTCAGCGCCTCATAATGTAACTGGCTCACCTCCCTCATTAAATATGTATCCGGCAGTGTACACTGAGAACGCTTCATTAGAATTGGAGAGAGTGGCTAAAACAGCAGACAGCGGTTACCGAGTCCACGCTGGGTCGACAACGGACAATACATAAAACATTCCAATTAAGACCTGCGGCCTCCATGTCTACTGCCATCCAAGTTAATGGTCTGTCTGAAGATTAAAGAAGCCAAGCAATTTAAACTGGTCAACAACAAAAAAAGGACACATAAATAAAAGGCATCTGTTGTGACAAGAATCAGAGGAGGCGGAATCTCTCATCTAAGTGTTCGATGGTGCTGGGCAGACAGCTGCAGGCAGTGCAGAGACAGGAAAGGTGGCACCGTAATGTATGGTTGTCATCTTGCGAGATCGGAACAACTTTGCTATTTTGTGATACTTCTGGCGTTTATCATTACTTTTTTTGCACAACATGTATCGCATCTGCCGTGGTCTCTCTGTGTAATTCCGACTCAATTTTCAGGCTATCCAAGAGGAAACGCCGGCGAAAGAGAGGCAAGAGAGGGTGAGCCCTGGCAAGGTGAAGGCTATCCAACTCGATGGATTCTCCATTCCCCCGAGTGGACAGGACATCGGATTCAGGGAAATTGAGAGGGGGAGTGGTATGCCTCTTCATCTACAGTAAATGGTATGCCGACTCTAGCGCAATGGAAATCTCGACCCATTGTTCACCTGTCTTGGAATACCTGATGGTCAAATGCCACCCCTAAAAGTATTTAGTCAGCCACCAATTGTGGAAGTTCTACCACTTAAAAAGATGAGAGAGGCCTGTAATTTTCATCATAGGTACAACTATGACACACAAAAATTTTAAAAAATCCCAGAAAATCACGGTGGAAAATAAGTATTTGGTCACCTACAAACAAGCAAGATTTCTGGCACTCACAGACCTGTAACTTCTTCTTTAAGAGGCTCCTCTGTCCTCCACTCGTTACCTGTATTAATGGCACCTGTTTGAACTTGTTATCAGTATAAAAGACACCACAACCTCAAACAGTCACACTCCAAACTCCACTATGGCCAAGACCAAAGAGCTGTCAAAGGACTGAATCTGCAATAGGTAAGCCAATAGGTAAGCAGCTTGGTTTGAAGAAATCAACTGTGGGAGCAATTATAAGGAAATGGAAGACATACAAGACCACTGATAATCTCCCTCGATCTGGGGCTCCACGCAAGATCTCACCCCATGGGGTCAAAATGATCACAAGAACGGTGAGCAAAAATCCCAGAACCACACGGGGGGACATAGTGAATGACCTGCAGAGAGCTGGGACCAAAGTAACAAAGCATACCATCAGTAACACACTACGCCGCCAGGGACTCAAATTCTGCAGTGCCAGACGTGTCCCCCTGCTTAAGCCAGTACATGTCCAGGCCCATCTGAAGTTTGCTAGAGAGCATTTGGATGATCCAGAAGAAGATTGGGAGAATGTCATATGGTCAGATGAAACCAAAATAAAACTTTTTGGTAAAAACTCAACTCGTCGTGTTTGGAGGACAAAGAATGCTGAGTTGCATCCAAAGAACACCATACCTACTGTGAAGCATGGGGGTTGAAACATCATGCTTTGGGGCTGTTTTTCTGCAAAGGGACCAGGACGACTGATCCGTGTAAAGGAAAGAATGAATGGGGCCATGTATCGTGAGATTTTGAGTGAAAACCTCCTTCCATCAGCAAGGGCATTGAAGATGAAATGTGGCTGGGTCTTTCAGCATGACAATGATCCCAAACACACCGCCCGGGCAACGAAGGAGTGGCTTCGTAAGAAGCATTTCAAGGTCCTGGAGTGGCCTAGCCAGTCTCCAGATCTCAACCCCATAGAAAATCTTTGGAGGGAGTTGAAAGTCCGTGTTGCCCAGCAACAGCCCCAAAACATCACTGCTCTAGAGGAGATCTGCATAGAGGAATGGGCCAAAATACCAGCAACAGTGTGTGAAAACCTTGTGAAGACTTACAGAAAACGTTTGACCTCTGTCATTGCCAACAAAGGGTATATAACAAAGTATTGAGAAACATTTGTTATTGACCAAATACTTATTTTCCACCATAATTTGCAAATAAATTCATAAAAAATCCTACAATGTGATTTTCTGGATTTTTTTCTAATTTTGTCTGTCATAGTTGAAGTGTACCTATGATGAAAATTACAGGCCTCTCATCTTTTTAAGTGGGAGAACTTGCACAATTGGTGGCTGACTAAATACTTTTTTGTCCCACTGTACATACGTATGACGATTTTTGTCATTTGAATTTCGTGCTCTGCAATTTCACCGGATGTTGTCAAGGCCGGGCGCTAGCAGTATGCCTATCCCAAAGAGGTTTTAACAAGAAATTTGTGGAGTGGTTGAAAACAAGTTTTAATGACTCCAACCTAAGTGTATGTCAATTTCCGACTTCAACTGTGTGTGTGTGTGTGTGTGTGTGTGTGTGTGTGTGTGTGTGTGTGTGTGTGTGTATATACACAGTACATCAAATCAAATCAAATTTATTTATATAGCCCTTCGTACATCAGCTGATACCTCAAAGTGCTGTACAGAAACCCAGCCTAAAACCCCAAACAGCAAGCAATGCAGGTGTAGAAGCACGGTGGCTAGGAAAAACTCCCTAGAAAGGCCAAAACCTAGGAAGAAACCTAGAGAGGAACCAGGCTATGTGGGGTGGCCAGTCCTCTTCTGGCTGTGCCGGGTGGAGATTATAACAGAACATGGCCAAGATGTTCAAATGTTCATAAATGACCAGCATGGTCAAATAATAATAATCACAGGCAGAACAGTTGAAACTGGAGCAGCAGCACGGCCAGGTGAACTGGGGACAGCAAGGAGTCATCATGTCAGGTAGTCCTGAGGCATGGTCCTAGGGCTCAGGTCCTCCGAGAGAGAGAAAGAAAGAGGGAATTAGAGAGAGCATACTTAAATTCACACAGGACACCGGATAGGACAGGAGAAGTACTCCAGATATAACAAACTGAACCTAGCCCCCCGACACATAAACTACTGCAACATAAATACTGGAGGCTGAGACAGGAGGGGTCAGGAGACACTGTGGCCCCATCCGAGGACACCCCCGGACAGGGCCAAACAGGAAGGATATAACCCCACCCACTTTGCCAAAGCACAGCCCCCACACCACTAGAGGGATATCTTCAACCACCAACTTACCATCCTGAGACAAGGCCGAGTATAGCCCACAAAGATCTCCGCCAAGGCACAACCCAAGGGGGGGGGGGGGGCGCCAACCCAGACAGGAAGATCACATCAGTGACTCAACCCACTCAAGTGACGCACTAGGGACGTTATGAAAGAGCCCTAGTAAGCCAGTGACTCAGCCCCTGTAATAGGGTTAGAGGCAGAGAATTCCAGTGGAAAGAGGGGAACCGGCCAGGCAGAGACAGCAAGGGCGGTTCGTTGCTCCAGAGCCTTTCCCTTCACCTTCACACTCCTGGGCCAGACTACACTCAATCATATGACCCACTGAAGAGATGAGTCTTCAGTAAAGACTTAAAGGTTGAGACCGAGTTTGCGTCTCTCACATGGGTAGGCAGACCATTCCATAAAAATGGAGCTCTGTAGGAGAAAGCCCTGCCTCCAGCTGTTTGCTTAGAAATTATAGGGACAATTAGGAGGCCTGCGTCTTGTGACCGTAGCGTACCTGTAGGTATGTACGGCAGGACCAAATCAGAGAGATAGGTAGGAGCAAGCCCATGTAATGCTTTGTAGATTAGCAGTAAAACCTTGAAATCAGCCCTTGCCTTAACAGGAAGCCAGTGTAGGGAGGCTAGCACTAGAGTAATATGATCAAATATTTTGGTTCTAGTCAGAATTCTAGCAGCCGTATTTAGCACTAACTGAAGTTTATTTAGTGCTTTATCCGGGTAGCCGGAAAGTAGAGCATTGCAGTAGTCTAACCTAGAAGTGACAAAAGCATGGATTCATTTTTCTGCATCATTTTTGCAATGTTACGTAGATGGAAAAAAGCTGTCCTTGAAACAGTCTTGATGTGTTCTTCAAAAGAGAGATCAGGGTCCAGAGTAACGCCGAGGTCCTTCACAGTTTTATTTGAGACGACTGTACAACCATTAAGATTAATTGTCAGATTCAACAGAAGATCTCTTTGTTTCTTGGGACCTAGAACAAGCATCTCTGTTTTGTCCGAGTTTAAAAGTAGAAAGTTTGCAGCCATCCACTTCCTTATGTCTGAAACACATGCTTCTAGCGAGGGCAATTGTGGGGCTTCACCCTGTTTCATTGAAATGTACAGCTGTGTGTCATCCGCATAGCAGTGAAAGTTAACATTATGTTTTCGAATGACATCCCCAAGAGGTAAAATATATAGTGAAAACAATAGTGGTCCTAAAACGGAACCTTGAGGAACATCGAAATGTACAGTTGATTTGTCAGAGGACAAACCATTCACAGAGACAAACTGATATCTTTCCGACAGATAAGAACTAAACCAGGCCAGAACTTGTGCATGTAGACCCATTTGTATGTATGTATTTACATACATACATACATACATACATACATACATACACATACATATACACACCAGGACGAGAAAATCAACAGCCTGGCACTTAACGAACTATACGAGGCAGGGTAGCCTAGTGGTTAGAGCGTTGGACTAGTAACTGGAAGGTTGCAAGTTCAAACCCCCGAGCTGACAAGGTACAAATCTGTCGTTCTGCCCCTGAACAAGGCAGTTAACCCACTGTTCCTAGGCCGTCATTGAAAATAAGAATTTGTTCTTAACTGACTTGCCTAGTTAAATAAAGGTAAAAAAAAAAAAGAAAAAAATATAAACAAGCACGTAACCATGCAACTGCTTTCCTTTTTGTTGGTGATTTTAATTCTACGTCATTAAGACTTGTAATGCCCGACTTCCATCAACACGTCTTCTTCGCCACTAGAGGTGATAAAGTCCTAGACCACAAGCAAGCATACAAGGTCCTCCCTCATCTTGAAAATCAGATCATGACTCCATAACTAGAAGCTCAAACAGGAAGTACCCATGATGCACTCTGTTGAGAAATGGTCCTCCAAATGGTCCTCTTTCACTCGCATGCCAACTGTTTCAGCCAGGCACTGGGAGAGCGCAACTCAATTCTCAGTGAAGAAGACATGAAACTTTCAAAGACACTGGCCTAATCCTGTAGTGTCATGGAAACCAATATGCACAATAAAGATTGTTTTCACCGAATCATATCAGTCCGAACCACGTTAATGTCAATTACAGAGGAAACCTATCCCTGATTCAAATACACTGACAACTATAGCCATATATGGTGAACCGGCATAGATTTAACCCTCACATACTTCAACCCACACACACAGTGAGAGGAGCCAAGCTGGTGAAGCAAACAAATCAATGTGCCACCCCCTGGCACTGATATCCAGCAACTATGTATACAGAGACTTCAGCATTAAATAATTTTCACCGGAGCACATACTGTGAACCTGGCACATTGACGGGTGAGAGATACAATTCAATCCCCTCCTAGAAGTTACAGCTCTCTACAGACACATGGGAAATTAAATCAGCATGCGGTACCTCTGGAGTAAACAAATCAATCACTGTGAATTCTTCCCCATTTCCTTTTTAAGACTAACAGGATAGGGTGAAAGCTGAAAACAGGGCATTTGGGAGAAAGCAAAGATGAGTGTGCTGTTGTTGTAGCACTCATTGCAATACTCATCCACATAACAACAGAGGAGAGAAGACAAAAAGCTGAAATATCGATGTTCACATTCAGCCTGGTTTCTGATGACTAATATTTCAGTCTGGTTCCTGATGACTGCAATATTGGCAGGAGATGTGACCCTGCATTCCATTTGGAGAACTTTCCTGCAGACGCACTGACCACAGCCAGAAGCACGCGTCAGTTCCTGAACTGCAACTCCTGATAAAGACATCTCTGACAAGACTTCCTGCATACCTGCCCCAGTCATAAACCACATACCTATGTACAGTATGGTGGAGTGGCTAAATGCTTAGTGTATTACACATTTTTATTTTTATTTTATTTATCTGTTATTTTAACAGGTAAGTTGACTGAGAACACATTCTCATTTGCAGCAACGACCTGGGGAATAGTTACAGGGGAGAGGAGGGGGATTAATGAGCCAATTGTAAACATGAATGAGATAGTCACATCCTACAACTTCGAGAGCATATTTTAGGTACTTTGCAGAGACAGAGTTGAGTAACTTCCAGCTCTTTAGCTCGTGGGACCCACAGACGATAACGAGAGATGGTGAACTCTGTGTTAGCTAAGAACACCACAGGCCTCCCCAAACCGTTACTTACTGGTGACTTAAGTAATACTATAGTGCTTTCCCTAGTGATTCCAAAATCTGTATATAAATTGGATATTTTACATTAATTCTGAGAACACCATCTAATGTAAGAAGCACAATTTACTTATTTTTTGGACTGGAATGTATTTGTCCTGCAGCTTCAGGAACAACCGTAATCAAGCTACTGATTAATCTAGAACATGCGGGGACAAGAATGTTTGTCCAAGTCCAGCAAAAATGTCATGAGAAATGAACAGGAAAATAATTCATTATGCAGAGAAAATGATGATTAAACCTGTGGATGGTTAAAAATTGCCATTTTATATTTGTTACTGTCAACTGAATGATTGCCCAAAATTCCAATTACATTTGCAGGTACAGTATGAGCAGTTGTCTAGATTCTAGAGGCAACTGCTTTAAGTGACACACAAATACATATTTTACTCACACAAATACCATAATCATGTTTTTGAATAATCAGGCTTTAATTGCAGACGGCAATGACTTATAAATATGTATCGATTTCCAGAGATTTTTGTTTTGTTTATCGCCCAGTGCCCACCCACTATTATATTTGCATCAGCCAGATGGGAAAGCGGGAGAAAGTGTTTTCACAGAGTGGCAGAAATGCTGACCTCAATATATTAATTTATGGCCACTGAAGAACACTGCTGTCAACATGACCCACGAGCATCGATGGTAGAGAATATTTATCAGATGTTATGTTATATTTTAGCTAAATCAAAATGTTGTAGCTCAATAAACATTGCTTCAATGCCTGCTACATCTGGCCAATGTCCTATTTGGTCCATGCTATGTAAAGTATCAGAAAAATAACACGAAAACCTGCCAGGAATCAGTGGCGTAATCTTATCAACATACACAAGTCCTATACCAGACACCATGTTTCCATTTACAAGGAGTAGCAGACATTTCAATCCACCGCTGAAGCCCAAAACAACAACTCTTCGACTTACTCATGACATATGGATTTGGCCCTCCTGTCCTGACATCTGGGCAGGGATAGTGCTCTGGGTCCCGGGGAGCACAGGGGGGGGGGGGGGAAGACCACAGGATAATCAATTGTACCTTTGAGCACCACTCCCTGGGCTGACATGAGGGCACCAATGTGGAGCAGGGGCGACTCCTGGGCCACCAGAAAACATTGATCAGAATGCCAGAGAGGGAAAGCCACATTGTTACAGCCACCGACCGCTCCCTCTCATTAGCATTCCAACACATTGGCTTCTGTGCTCCCCCACTATTCTACAACCCGTCCTTTGTCAAATTGTATCCACTTTGATGGATCATCCTGCCCCTTGCCACCCCTTCACTCTCTTCGATATTTTCTCTTGTAACACACTGTGTCCCACGGGGCCAAAAGGCCTCGACATCAGAATACCCAAAGCAGTGGCAGATGACTGGGCATCAGATATAAAACGGTAAAGGGCACTTCCAGTTCAATATGATATTGCATTATTGGGGAAGTCCCTGGGCACCTGCCTTAGTCACAGCCATTTTACTCAAAAACCAACCCACTTGGCCATGTACACCCTCCCAAAAGAGATAAATAATCCATTACACACATGAGGATAAATCTCATGCTAATTTGCTTTGTATAGTCCGGAATTCAAACATTATGGAAATCCGAGGGTATAAGAGAGAGGCCACAGAGGTTTCCAGGTGCAAATAAAAAAGCAGGGATTCTCTTAACTGGATGACAAGAGTGAGATGAATATGTCAAACTGACAGGGGTAATGGACGAAGCTCTTCCAGAGTAGGATTCCTGTTATCTGAAGGTTCTCTCTGGAGTATCTATCTAAGCTCTATTGACCTGGACCATCCAGAGACATAAATCAAGCGGGACATTGACATCGTTGGACCACAATTAAGTGATAATGCCCTCGAAGCCGGTGTTTGGAAGATATATTGGCACGGGTGTTGTTAGGCCCAAGACGAAATCGAGTTTCGGCAAACCGTGCAAATATGTCCTCCAAACACCGGCTTCAAGGGCATTATCACTTTTATACAACGGGTTACCAACATATTCAAATAATGATTGACATATTTTCATAAAAAATAATATTTTGATGAATTTATTCATACTATTTCATCCTTCCACAAGATATAGTCCCGACACAAATCTAGGGTTGCTACCTAAGCCAGCTGCTCGTCCATTCTATCGGTCCGGCTGCCAGAGACGCGACCCAGCCGTTTGTTCTAAATGTTCCGTTGCCATACTGGCTGCAAATGTTCTTATTCCTTACTTGCTAGCTACTTACAGCCACATCAAACAGTGCAGCCAGAATAAGAGCAAAGTAGCTGTTACTCTGTTATTTGCGTTAGTTTATGCTCTTGTCTAGTGACATTTATTTGGATACATCCATTAAAATAAGCTAATGATGCACGATTTCGCCTGGCATAGAAAATGTGCACTCTCGTCAGGACACTGTGGTTCAGAGGAGCTAGCCAACAACAAACCTTACACAATCACTTCAAACTGAAGCTGGAAAGACCGCAAACTAGCAGCACATCGTTTCATTTTACCTGTTTTCTATTGATCATTTATAATTTATAATTTGCCTGGCTGGGCTGATGAGACTTTGGATTATGCAGTGAGACGGAACAGAGTAAATAGGCATTTCAACGGTATAGCTTTAGCAGGTGGACATTTGGAAGGACTCCCAAGTTCAGTACCTGTACGACTTTTGAGTAACTTGTGGAATAGACACCCGCTGGAATGCAGTTTTAACCAATCAGCATCCAGGATTAGACCCCCCTGTCATATAAAGAACTACAATCACCATCGATTCATCATCAACTGCTCCAACTAGGAAGAAAATGGAAGTGTAACTCGCTATCAATCTACCATCATGACACCCCACAATAAGCCATCTATACGCCTGTATTTTTACCCAGAGGACCTGCACTTACTTTGATCTTTGAGCAGTTTTTGAGAGAGCGAGACAATTGGGAGCTTCACACACTTCCTGCGCCGACAGAGATGGCCACTTCACGTTCCTAGGAAACTATGCAGTATTTAGTTTTTTTACGTGTTATTTCTTACATTGTTACCCCAGGTAATTTTATTACATACAGTCGGGAGGAACTACTGGATATAAGAGCAACGTCAACTCACCATCATTACAACCAGGAATACGACTTTCCCAAAGCGGATCCTGTGTTTTGCCCACCACCCAGGACAATGGATCGGATCCCAGTCGGCAAACCAAAACAACGTCGCCGTAAAATGGGCAGATGAAGCCGTCTTCTTGTCAGGCTCTGGAGACGGGCACATCGCGCACCACTCCCAAACATACTACTCGCCAATGTCCAGTCTCTTGACAACAAGGTTGATGAAATCCGAGCAAGGGTGGCATTCCAGAGAGACATAAGAGACTAACGTTTATTGCTTCATGGAAACATGGCTCACTCGAGACACGCTATCGGAGTCGGTACAGCCACCTGGTTTCTTTACGCATTCTTCACGCTTCGCGCCGACAGATACAAGCATCTCTCTGGTAAGAAGAGGGGCAGGGGGGTATGCCTTATGATTAAAGAGACGTGGTGTGATCATAACAACATACAGGAACTCAAGTCCTTCTGTTCACCTGACTTAGAATTCCTCACAATGAAATGTCCACCGCATTATCTACCAAGAGAATTCTCTTCGATTATAATCACAGCCGCATATATTCCCCCCCAAGCAGACACATCGATGGTCCTGAATGAACTTTATTTGACTCTATGTAAGCTGGAAACCACATATCCTGAGGCTGCATTCATTGTAGCTGGGGCTTTTAACAAGTCTAATCTGAAAACAAGACTCCCTAAATTCTATCAGCATAATGATTGTGCTACCAGGGCTGGTAAAACCCCCATTGTTATTCTAACTTCCGCAAAGCATATAAGGCCCTCCCCCGCCCTCCTTTTGGAAAAGCTGACCACGACTCCATTTTGTTGCTCCCAGCCTATAGACAGAGACTAAAACAGGAAGCTCCCGCGCTCAGGTCTGTTCAACGCTGGTCCGACAAATCTGATTCCTCGCTTCAACATTGCTTCGATCACGTGGATTGGGATATGTTCCGCACTGCGTCAAACAACAACATTGACGAATACGCTGATTCGGTGAGCGAGTTAATTAGCAAGTGCATCAGCGATGTCGTACCCACAGCAACTATTAATACATTCCCAAACAAGAAACCGTGGATTGAAAGCGCGAAACTGAAAGCGCGAACCACTGCTTTCAACCAGGGCAAGGTGACGGAAACATGACCGAATACAAACAGTGTAGCTATTCCATCCGCAAGGCAATCAAACAAGCTAAGCGTCAGTATAGAGACAAAGTAGAGTCGCAATTCAATGACTCAGACACTAGATGTATATGGCAGTCAATCAAGGACCATATCACCTACACCCTACCCGACACCCTAGACCCATTCCAATTTGCTTACCGCCCCAATAGGTCCACAGACGACGCAATCACAACCACACTGCCCTAACCCATCTGGACAAAAGGACTACCTATGTGAGAATACTGTTCATCGACTACAGCTCAGCATGTAACACCATAGTACTCTCCAAACTCATCATCAAGCTCGAGACCCTGGGTCTCGACCCCGCCCTGTGCAACTGGGTACTTGACTTCCTGACGGGCCGCCCCCAGATGGTGAGGGTACGTAACAACATCTCCACCCCGCTGATCCTCAACACTGGGGCCCCACAAGGGTGAGTTCTGAGCCATCTCCTGTACTCCCTGTTCACCCACGACTGCTTGTCCATGCACACCTCCAACTCAATCATCAGGTTTGCAGACGACACTACAGTGGTAGGCTTGATTACCAACAACGACGAGACGGCCTACAGGGAGGAGGTGTGGTGTCAGGAAAATAACCTCACAATCAACGTCAAAAGAACAAAGGAGATGATCGTGGACTTCAGGAAACAGCAGAGGGAGCACCCCCCTATCCACATCAACGGGACAGTAGTGGAGAGGGTAGTAAGTTAAGTTCCTCGGCGTACACATCACGGACAAACTGAATTGGTCCACCCACACAGACAGCGTGGTGAAGAAGAACAACCTCAGGAGGCTGAAGAAATTCGCCTTGTCACCAAAAGCACTCAAACTTTTACAGATGCACAATCGAGAGCATCCTGTCGGGCTGTATCACCACCTGGTACGGCAACTGCTCCGCTCACAACCGTAAGGCTCTCCAGAGGGTAGTGAGATCTGCACAACGCATCACCGGGGGCAAACTACCTGCCCTGCAGGACACCTACACCACCCGATGTCACAGGAAGGCCATAAAGATCATCAAGGAAAACAACCACCCAGCCACTGCCTGTTCACCCCGCTATCATCCAGAAGGCGAGGTCAGCACGGTGCATCAAAGCTGGGCCCGAGAGACAGAAAAACAGCTTCTATCTCAAGGCCATCAGACTGTTAAACAGCTACCACTAACATTGAGTGGCTGCTGCCAACATACTGACTCAACTCCAGCCACTTTAATAATGGAAAAATGTATGTAAAAATGTATCACTAGCCACTTTAAACAATGCCACTTAATATAATGTTTACATACCCTACATTACTCACCTCATATGTATATACTGTACACTATACCATCTACTGCATCTTGCCTATGCCGTTCTGTACCATCACTCATTCATTTATTTTTATGTACATATTCTTCATCCCTTTACACTTACATTACTCGTTGGTTATTACTGCATTGTCGGAACTAGAAGCACAAGCATTTCGCTGCACTCGCATTAACATCTGCTACCATGTGTATGTGACAAATAACATTTGATTTGATTTGGATTTGATGATTGCACCAAAAGGTCTCTGCTCGACTGTCCAGTGTTCTTGTGAGGCTTAGTTAGGTTATATTGAGGCACCAGCAGAAGAACCCCTGATAACGTGTTAAGGGGGAGGAACAAGAAAGATGTACACTATATACTTCTGTCTTTGATTCATTTTGCCCTCCTGATAATCAGATGACAGCAGGAGTTCCCAGTTTTTCCCCATAGGACATTACTAATGGGGAAGTTCACTGATTGATCACTTTACTACTCACTGCAGTAAAAACACCATGAATTTCAGAAAATTATTTAATTCTGTTCCCATTTCTTCCTTACTTAATTCCACCCATGACAGAGGTTGAATAAAGACTTACTGGTCGTGTCTGGTGTCAGGGACTCCACGGTCCATCCTGAGCTTGTCACACTCCACTTGATTGAACTTGTTGCGAGCGTAGGGATCCTGCCCCGGCCGCACCACAGTAGCACCGACATACAGGTCCTGGTCAAAGTCTTGCCACCTCACTTTGCCTGCAAACCAGATCAGAGACACAGGAGATTAAATAAATATACAGTACAGCAGTGTTTCCCCTATATTCATTTAGCAGCAGTTGCCACCACTCCAAACAATATGTCATTTTGCTTTTAAATGGATAGTGCAATTTTGGCAATTACGCCTTTTTCTAGTTACCAATAGTCAGATGATCCATCTACAGTCATTATGCCAACGCTAGTTAGCAATGGCTTGCGAAACTACCGTAAAACTTCATTCAAACTGCAGACAGAGACATAAAAATGGTATCCATGCGTTCATCTGAGTAAATTGAAAAGCTTAATTGCCAAAATCTCACACTATCCCTTTAAGATCAAATCAAAGTTTATTTGTCATGTGCGCCGAATACAACCTTACAGTGAAATGCTTACTTACAGGCTCTAACCAATGGTGCGGAAAAAAATAAGGTATGTGGGTGTATGTAAGTAAAGAAATAAAACAACAGTAAAAAGACATTTGAAAAAAGAGTAGAGACAAGTTACAACTTATATTTGTAGCAAACAGAGTGAGCAGTGGCCCGAATGAAAGCCACGAGCGCTCAGCCACCGCTTGCTCATCATCTCCCTACAGTGCAGTGGCGCACATCAGTTATATTTGAGATGGTGTCAACATAATTACATTTTTGCATTTTGGAGTCTTCTTAAAAAAAAAGTCACCAGAAATCATTCTACAATTATTATTTTTTTGTTTTAATCTCCCGCTACCTTTGCCACCCCTGCTGAAAATACTCCTAGGGGAAACACTGGTACAGTGGACAACAGCACAGTAAATTAAGATATTCTAACCTCTTTCCCCCTTACTGGGCAAAAAACAGCTGCTAGCACTTCATCACAAGTGACCATCGTGTTTAGTTTTCACATTCCAGAGCTTAAAGATGATTTGAGAGCCATTACCAAACTAATAAGAGCCTGCATTACAAACTCTGTGCCTCTTTCGCTCCCTCTCGCAGGAGCGCACACTCACACAGCCTAGTCAAATTATTACACATATAAAATATATATTTTTAAAACGTCCATATTTAATTGTAATGCTTGTCACAACAACGTATGAAAACAAAATGTCACCACACACACTGGATATCAATGCGGCTAAATACTAATGCAGCTGTTATGTGAATTTTTTAATTTAACCTTTATTTAACTAGGCAAGTCAGTTAAGAACAAATTCTTATTCAAAATGATGGCCTACCCCAGCTAAACGCTAACAATGCTGGGCCAATTGTGCGCCACCCTATGGGACTTCCAATCACGGCCGGTTGTGATACAGCCTGGAATCTAACCAGGGTCTGTAGTGACGCCTCTAGCAATGAGATGCAGTGCCTTAGACCGTTGCGCCACTCGGGAGCCCAAAGAATGAAGCCTCTAAAACACGTGAGCATTTGATTACATTGTCTCTCAGACAGGGTGGGGGCACGGAGAGAAAAAAGACCATGAGCAATTCCTCTCATGGAGCTCTGGCAGCCTGTATTCCGCATGATAATTAGGAGGGTATGAGAATAATCTGTCACTGATGCTAATTGTTCCACAGAAATGTAATGGTGAATTGCATGCCGGGGGCATTATAACTAGCTAAGCTTAAAAGGGAAAGCAGATGACCTTGTCATTTCCATGATTAACATGTGCAACAGATGACTATTTATGAAATTAATGTTGCAATCTATTAAACGGTTCAGTCTCAGGTCATCATGTTCTGGAGCTTGATCTAAATAGATGGGCAGTAGAACGAGCACGGCATCTCTTTTGTCATCTGTTTTTTTTAAACAAAATATCTTCACGTACATAACCCTCATTGCGTTATTAGGTTACATGTTAATTTTGCTAATAACAGCAGATAAGTCTGTATGGTCTGGTGGTAATAATGTACTAGACTTGTAAAGAGAGAATCAAATCCTCCACGCCCACTGCCATTCCTGAAGACCCATTATAGGCTGCAGTATATTCCGTAACATAAGGTATATAACAATCCCTTATACAGTAGCTTTACTTTATCAGACCTAGGAACTGGTTCCTGTCCAGATCTGTGATCCTGCCCTCAGATACCAGTTAAGAACAGGTTGTCTCTCCTTTATTGCATTTCCTTTGATGTGAAAGTTCAACAGTTTATCCATCCATCTCTCCTCGGCTGCAACATTCCTCCTCTGGCTGTGTTTACTTGACAAAAAGCTTTTAAACATGTCACTAAAGTTGAAAGATGTTTAAAAAGTTGCTCTTGGGTAATAGGAATCTATTCATATAATAGCAATCTGAACAGGATCTCAGAGAGTCATGTCTACTGGTAACTGGCCTACACACAATACCACATAATGTAAAAGTGGAATTATATTTTTAGAAATTAAAAGCTGAAATGTCTTGAGTCAATAAGTATTCAACCCCTTTGTTATGGGAAGCCTAAAAATGTTGCTTAACAAGTCACATAATAAGTTACATGGACTGTGCGCAATAAGTGTTTTTGTGACTACCTCATCTCCGTACCCCACACATCTCTGTACCCCTCAGCAGAGCTTTGAATTTCAAACACAGATTCAACTACAAAGACCAGGGAGGTTTTCCAATGCCTCGCAAAGAAGGGCACCTATTGGTTGATGCATTAAAAAAAATAGACACTGAATATCCTTTTAAGCATGGAAAAGTTATTAATAACACTTTGGATGGTGTATCAATACACCCAGTCACTACAAGATACAGGAGCCCTTCCTAACTCAGTTGCCGGATAGGAAGGAAACTGCTCAGGTATTTTACCATGAGGCCAATGATG
This sequence comes from Oncorhynchus mykiss, assembly GCF_057628025.1. NCBI lineage: Eukaryota > Metazoa > Chordata > Actinopteri > Salmoniformes > Salmonidae > Oncorhynchus > Oncorhynchus mykiss. The sequence continues at coordinate 31,532,626 of NC_143041.1, read as the reverse complement.
GCTTTTAAACAGTTGCAGAGTTTAATGGATGTAATGGGAGAAAAATGAGGATGGATCAACATTGTAGTTACTCCATAATAATAACCTAAATGAGAGTGAAAAGATGGAAGCCTGTACAGAATAAAACATTTCTAAAACATAAATCCTGTTTACAATATGGCACTAAAGTAAAACTGCAAAAAAATGTGGCAAAGAATTTCACTTTGTGCTGAATACAGTTTTTTTTAATGGATTCAACCAATTTTCAGGCTGCAACACAACAAAATGTGGATTAAGTCAGAGGGTTATTCTAAAATGGCCTTATTCTAAAATTAAATAAACAGCCCCCCCCCCCCCCCCCATCAATCCACATACAATACCCCATAATGACGAAGCAAAAACATGTTTTTAGAAATGTTTGCAAATGTATTAAACATTTTAAAATGATATGACATTTACATAAGTATTCAGACCCTTCACTCGAGTCTTCTTGGGCATGACGTTACAAGCTTGGCACACCTATATTTGGGGACTTTCTCCCAATCCTCTCTGCAGATCCTCTCAAGCTTTGCCGGGTTGGATGGGGAGCGTCGCTGCACAGCTATTTTCTGGTCTCTCCAGAGATGTTCGATCGGGTTCAAGTCCGGGCTCTGGCTGGGCCACTCAAGGACATTCAGAGACTTGTCCTGAAGCCACTCCTGTGTTGTCTTGTTTGTGTGCTTCGGGTCGTTGTCCTGTTGGAAGGTGAACCTTTGCCCCAGTCTGAGGTCCTGAGCGCTCTGGAGCAGGTTTTCATCAAGGATCTCTCTGTACTTTGCTCCGTTCATCTTTGCCTCGATCCTGACTCGTCTCCCAGTTCCTGCCACTGAAAAACATCCCCACAGCATTATGCAGCAACTACCATGCTTCACCTTGGGGATGGTGCCAGGTTTACGCCTGACGTGACGCTTGGCAGTCAGAGTTCAATCTCAGTTTAATCAGAACAGAGAATGTTGTTTCTCATGGTCTGAGAGTCCTTTAGGTGCTTTTTGGCAAACTCCAAGCGGGCTGTCATGTGCCTTTTACTGAGGAGTGGCTTCCGTCTGGCCACTCTACCATAAAAGCCTGATTGGTGGAGTGCTGCAGAGATAGGAGAATCTTCCAGAAGGACAACCATCTCCACAGAGGAACTCTAGAGCTCTGTCAAAGGGACAATCGGGTTCACCTCCCTGACCAAGGCCCTTCTCCTCAGATTGCTCAGTTTGGCCAGGCGGCCAGCTGTAAGAGCCTTGGTGGTTCCAAACTTCTTCCATTTAAGAATGATGTAGGCCACTGTGTTCTTTGGGACCTTCAATACTGCAGAAATTGTTTGGTATCCTTCCCCAGATCTGTGCCTCGACACAATCCTGTCTCGGAGCTCTAAAGACAATTCATTTGACCTCATGGCTTGGTTTTTGCTCTGACATGCACTGTCAAATGTGGGACTTAATAAAGACAGATGTGTGCCTTTCCAAATCATGTCCAATCAATTGAATTTACCACAGGTGGACTCCAATTAAGTTGTAGAAACATCTCACGGATGATCAATGGGAACAGGATGCACTTTAATACATTTTAGAATAAGGCTGTAACGTAACAATGTGGAATGCACTGTATAGGCCATCAACTAAGCCTTATAACTTCCATTGCACTTCTTGAGCAGAGCAGCCATAGTGGAGGCAGACAGAGGCTAATTGTGTCTATGGGCTGGTGTGCTGTGCAGCAGATTCCTCACATATCAAATCAGTTCAGATAATAGCATTGTCAATAAGTAAGAATGATTACTCTAAAATTGAGTGGTCTTCTCATCTTGATCCAAGAGGAAACTCACTCACAGCACATAACACACTGTACACAACAGTACTGTATCAAAAGCACAAAGTGGTGGCCAGAGAAACAGCTAGCAGCATCATAATAATTAAAACCACCATTAACGGAGAAAGACATTCCTACAGGGACTGAGAATACACAGCATCATTCTCAATCAAAGCCAAATGAAGCATGTTCTGTACAGAAGTTAAGAGGGAGAGAAAAGGACCTGCAGCAGACCAGGATACAGCCGTCATCAGTATAATTAGCTTCTCTGAAGAGAATGGAGCCGCCAGGCTGTGACCTCCACAACACTTCCATCCAGACATGCTCACACACACACACACACACACACGCACACGCACACGCACACGCACACGCACACACACACACACACACACACAAAGCAACAGACTTCAGAAAATGAAAGTGTTACACAACCCAATCATAAACCTCTATGTAGAATTAATTTTAAGAAACAAGCAAGTTCGCTGAGACTTCACATCGACCTAATGAAGTTCAGAGCTTTACGGAATTAATTTAATACAACCTTGAGGCAAAAAAAACAAATTGTTTTCTCTTCAGCTCGACTGTAGCAGTAAAACAATAAAAAATGATGTATGTGGATACCTACCTGTCGAACATCTCAATCCAAAATCATGGGCATTAATATGGAGTTGGTCACTCCTTTGCTAATATAACAGCCACTCCTTTTCTGGGAAGGCTTTCTACTAGATGTTGGAACGTTGCTGCAGGTACTTGCTTCCATTCAGCCACAAGAGCATTAGTGAGGTCGGGCACTGGTGTTGGGCGATTAAGCCTTGATTGCAGTCTGCGCACCAATTCATCCCAAAGGTGTTCGATGGGGTTGAGGTCAAGAATCTGTGCAGGCCAGTCAAGTTCATCTACACTGATCTCGACAAACCATTTCTGTATGGACCTCGCTTTGTGCACGGCATTGTCATGCTGAAACAGGAAAGGGCCTTCCCCAAACTGTTACCACAAAGTTGGAAGCAAAGAATCATCTTTGTATGTACTGCCAAATTCTCTAAAACAACATTTGGGGCAGCTTATGGTTGAGAAATTAACCTTAAATTATCTGGCAACAGCTCTGGTGCACATTCCTGCAGTCAGCACGCCAAATGCACGCTCCCTCAAAACTTGAGACATCTGTGGCATTGTGTTATGTGACAAAACTGCACATTTTAGAGTGGCCTTTAATTGTCCCCAGCATAAGGTGCACCTGTGTAATGATACTGCTGTTTAATCAGCTTCTGGATATGCCACACCCGGATGGATTATCCTGGCAAACAAGAAATGTTAACTAACAGGGATGGGCTCTCGAGTGGCGCAGCGGTCTAAGGTACTGCAAAGCAGTGATTGAGGCGTCACTACAGACACCCTGGTTCGTATCTAGGCTGTATCACAACCGGCCGTGATTGGGAGTCCCATAGGGCGGCACACAATTGGCCCAGTGTCGTCCGGGTTTGACCGGTGTAGGCAGTCATTGTAAATTAGAATTTGTTCTTAAGTGACTCATACCTCTCCACATTGATCTGGTACTGACTGTCTGTATATAGCTCCATTCTTGTGTATTTTAGTTTATTCCTTGTGTTACTATTTTATTTTAAACTCTGCATTGTTGGGAAGCATTTCATGGTAAAGTTTACATCAGTTGTACTTGCCGCATGTGACAAATAGAATTTGGTTTGATTTGATAGCAGATAGAACAGGCTAATTAAAAGGCAATTTTCACAGACATTCCATTATACTTTGGAGTCAAAAAAGGATTAATTGTACATTAGGCCATCTGGAAATGAGCTTAATTAAAAATGGGCACCCTTCTGCAAATTCTTTGTTTAACTCAAACTTGAGTGTTAAGCCGAGTGACCTAAATAGCATAAGCCACTGAAACAAGACACAATTGAATATTGATAGGGGTATTATTTTCTACATAAAATACAGGAAACAAAAGCAGATGGGAATGATTTTTCTCCCTGCCCTACCTTTATAGAAAATATGGAATGTTTATGACATAAATTAAACGGAACAGCTCTCCCCAGAACTACCTTGCCAAGGAAAGAATGTGACAGTCACAGTTATGATAGTAAAAATACTAAAATGTATATATATATATATATATCCCTTCGTACATGGCATGCTGCTTTTTTAAATGCATAAAAAGCCTATCATGTCAGCATATGCTTACACCTGAGGCTTAATGCATTAAGCAGCCCTGCTAAATTGGATCCCGGTTTGGTTGAGCGCATGGGCTCGCAAATTGTTACGACAGGGGCTTTTCTACTTGGGTGATAGGCCTGAGGACAAGGATCAGACATTTGTAAAAACACCCAGATGAATTCAGATGCTTTTCATAGCATCTCTATACACACACACACACACACACACACACACACACACACACACACACACACACACACTGCATAATTAGCCCTGACCTTATGAACAGCAAAGGTAGTTTACTAGTTTTAAACAGAGCCACAGCTGACACCCTGCTCTATTGCAAAGTAGCTTGAACAACATGTCGATTCATTTTCTCAACAGGACTCTTCTGCTCCTGTGTGTAAATGGAAGGGCTAATGAGAATGGATGGCGCTGTGGGATGCCTGGCAGGGCTGGGATATCTGGCTCTTACCTGGGGGGAGTGTCTCCAGACTGTGGGTTTTGTCATCTGCGTTGCTGTGGGCCTGGGCCTGATTTGATGAGTCAATAGCGTTCCAGTCATCCTGCCAAAGAAACACAAACACACATGAATATAGAAAAAATAGTGAAGGCAACTTTTTTTACATTCAGTGGAAAATCCTCAGAAAAGGATGATGTAAACATAGAAAATGCTCACACCCATGTTTCAAAAATAGCAGTGTTCCTCAATGACATGTCTGAGTAGTTTAAACCGAGAATGTTAAGCACATTTCCCAGACTAATTCTGAAAGCAAATGGTTAGAAAAAGCTTTAATAATACTTTAGTCTTCCTAGTTCCCCGTTGGTGTTATTGATTTATTCGTTCAGGGTTAACTGTGGAATTACAAATGCATGATTTGCATCATCATGTTACTCTGGCAACGAGATGCCCCTGACTTAGCATTGCGCTGCTTCGAGAAGCTTTTAAAAATGTAAGTGAGCTTGTCAAAAGCATCTTGATGAAGAAAAAGGAACAGTGATCCTATGACAGACCGTTCACCATCATTCAATTTACATTCAAGAACTTAGAGCGTAGGCTACTTACCCAAACCAGATAGACAGGGGAAGGACAGAGGACATGTTTTATTCAGCTTAGGGCTCGCAGCGATTCAAATAACTTCACAACTTGTATGTTGAATCATGCATTAGACCTTCTCAAGAGTCAGACAAAAATCCTTTCTGCGTGGTATTTTGGGTTAACCACAGAGTATAAATTACACCCATATTAAAAAAAAACAGCATGTTTGATACAATCTAATGGACAAAATACGTTGTTGTCTCCTTGTCTACTACCATCAGGATAAACTGAAAGAAACTGTCTAGACTACAAAACCTGATACAGGTGCTCTTGAACATTCCAATCATCGCCAGGTGCGTCATTGCATCCACAACAATAAGTTAGTTGAGGATTCACAGAACGGAATGTGATGGAGAGGAAATGTCAATTGGGGAGTGGCTGCCGTTCTGATCTCACGGCAGAAACAAAAGCAGAAGGACAGTCAGTGACTAAACAGCCAAAAGGGATTTCCATCAGTGTTAGAACACACAGGAGTTGAGTGCCTGCACAAAGCCAGTAAAGATTCCCCACACTGCGGGAGCCTTTGGCCTCAGCATATAGCACATTTGATCATTCTCGCCTGCCTCCATAACAAACTGTTGGGAAATATGGCCGGGCTGACAATGAGAGCATGGGCCAAGCCAAACGGTGACACACTGCAGTGCTGCAAGCCTGTAACACAACGTGGGCTGGCTTGGTAATAACTCAAGGCGGCCTCTTGCCAAGATTAGCAGTAAATAAACAAACAGGCGGGATGGTATGGTATGGACAGAGAGCAAGCTACTGAAGTCCTGTCCAGAAGCCCTCGCTTTACAAAACGCGATCAGCATCTGGTCTGGTCGACTGGTCCCCTCAGTCAGCCCAAAATGTACAGGTGGCTGTGGCAAAGAAAAGCATTTAGATGCTCAGCATTTGATCATGTTAACTTATCAAAGTAATTCTCATATCTTAACAAAAATCTATATAATTAGACAGATGAACATGAATGAGTACTCAATGTCCTGTGAATCACCAGCAATTAAGAAAAATGTGATGCATTTCTTTTAGAGCATGAGTATGCGTTCTGACTTCTTAGGCCTAGGCGCCTTTTTCTCAATTTCCACCTAAATGATGTGCCCAAAGCAAACTGCCTGTTGCTCAGGCCTTGAAGCCAGGATATCCATATAATTGGTACCATTGGAAAAAAAACACTGAGGTTTGTGGAAATGTTAAAATAATGCCGGAGAATATAACACAATAGATATGGTAGGAGAAAATCCAAAGAAGAACCAACCGGAAATGTTTTATTGTTGTTGAGAGACCATCCTCTTAGAAAGGCAAGTAAAAGGTCATTGAAAATTAGCTCCCTGGATGCAATTCCTATGGCTTCCACAGGGTGTGCTCCCCATGTGTCAATAAATGCACAGTTAAGTTTTGTAACTTCAAAAACGAATAAGAAATAATACGTTTTAGTGGAAATTCATGTTTGTGTGTGCCATTAAGACAGGACGCACCTGCTAAAATCGGTTTCCTATTGAACATACTTCTTTCCATAAGAACTATTATAGTTTGATTACATTTTAGGGTAACTGAGGAGTAAATAGAAATGTATTTTGACTTGTTGAAACAAAGTTTAGGGGTAGATTTTCGGATTCCTTTCGCTGCATGATTACTCAAATAGATGGTGCCAACTAAACAGACCTTTTGGGATATAAAAGAAGGATTCTATCGAACAGAACAACACTACATGTTATAGCTGGGACCCTTTGGATGTCAAATCAGAGGAAGATTTTCAAAAAGTAAGTGAATATTTAATCGTTATTTGTGAATGTATGAAACCTGTGCCGGTGGAAAAATGTTTTGATGTGGGGGGCCGTCCTCAAACAATCGCATGGCATGTTTTCGCTGTAATAGCTACTGTAAATCAGGCAGTGCAGTTAGATTAACTGGAATTGAAGCTTTCAGCCGATATAAGACACATATGTACCTAAATGTTTAATATACAGTCTTTCTTGGTAAGTCTAAGAGCTTTGCACATCTGGATTGTTCAATATTTGCCCATTATTATTGAAACAATTCTTCAATCTCTACAAATTGGTTGTTGATCATTGCTAGACAACCATTTTCAAGCAGATTTTATATAAAACTGTAACTCTGCAACTCAGGAACATATCTTCTTGGTAAGCAAGTCCAGTGTAGATTTGGCCTTGTGTTTTAGGTTATTGAAAGGTGAATTGGAAAGATGGAAAACAGACTGAACCAGGTTTTCCTCTAGGATTTTGCCTGTGCTTAGCTCTATTCCATTTCTTGTTTATCATGAAAAGTCCTTAACGATTACAAGCACACCCCTAACATGACGCAGCCCCCACAATGCTTGGAAATATGGAGAGTGGTACTCAGTAAAGTGTTGTATTGGATTTGCCCCAAACATAACACCTTGAATTCAGGACAAAAGGTGAATTACTTTAATGCCTTGTTGCAATCAGGATGCATGTTTTGGAATATTTTAATTATGTACAGGCTTCCTTCTTTTCGCTCTGTCAATTAAGTTAATACTGTGGAGTAACTACAATGTTGTTCATCGATCCTCAGTTTTCTATCACAGCCATTAAACTCAGTTTTAAAAAGTCACCATTTGCCTCATGGGGAAATCTCTGAGCGTTTTCCTTCCTCTCCGACAACTGAGTTACGAACAGAGTATGTCAGCTCTAATTTTGCTCCAGTAGCACTCACTTCACAACCTCAGGGCATGCCCACCTCAGCATGCATTTGTAGGCTACTTGTGTGCTGCTATCGCCCCTTGCTTTAGCTACCGTCATGGAGTTCACAAAATATTTTCATTAAGAAACTGACGAAAGACACGGGTGCAAAATCAAGGTGATTTACAAAGATGAAGACCCAGAGCAAGAGAGGGAGTGCGGTGATGTTTGGGCTCCCGAGTGGCGCAGAGGTCTAAGGCACTGCATCTCAGTTCAAGAGGCATCACTACAGTCCCTGGTTCGTATCCAGGCTGCATCACATTTTTTATTTAACCTTTATCTATACAGGTTTTACTCATTGAGATAATATCTCTTTTCCAAGAGAGACCTGGTCACATCTGGCCATGATTGGGAGTCCCATAGGGCAGCGCACAATTGGCCCAGGGTCGTCCGGGTTTGGCCATCATTGTAAATAAGAATTTGTTCTTAACAGACTTGCCTAGTTAAATAAAGGGTAGTGTCCACAATTAAAGAATCATTGTGGAATGTGAAAAGACACTTATCCCAAATGCATGATGGTGTACTTACTACGTGCACATGCTAAAAGAAAGGTAGATGAGTGCGTCATTGTGGCAAAGTATTTATAAACCAAAAATCTGATATTTTAAATGTTTTGTATAGATAATATAACAAAAATGAACAATAGGCCATAATTGATTTTGGCCCAATAGGCCTGGCATATTTCCACATTCAAGGTGGTTTCCATTTTGATTGGCTTATTTTGAATAAAAACCTTATCTATAGAAAAAAATAAAAACCACTCTGCATCTTTGCCCAGCCTGGCAAGAGTGGCCAAAAGGGTGTTTAGCATCCCCAGTGGCTATGCAAATGTGGAGAGGATATTCTCTGCTGCTGGCCAGCTATCCAGGCACAATCGCATGCGCCTGAAGCCACAAACTGGCCAAACTCGTGTTACTAAAAATGAATTCAAAGGCATTAATAAGTCATTTTGTGTTTAATTTGTATTTAATTCCAAGTAAGTCACAGCCTATATGTGCCATTTATAGACAATCATTTAATACAACAAAATGCTGTTTAAATGCTGAGTGCTTTATGTTCCTACCAGCCTGTCATGTCGCACTCTCAAATGCATTTCTTTGTAGGCTATAGCTTTGAAGTAATAGAAATTATATACCTAATTCATTTTCGTTCCTTAGGCTCCCAGTCTGGCTCCTGACCTATTTAGTGTTTATATGCTGTTTAATATAACATGTAGCCTATTTGAAAATAAGACTGTTCTTACATTACCTTTTCATGTTTATTCAAATACTTTTCATTCAAAGCCATATGGTTGGGTTTCAATACTTAAACTATCGGTAGGTCCAGGTAGTCACAAAACTAGATGGATGTTAATGAATGGAGCGAATTTGGAGCGGCAGTTTTTTTCCCTGTGAGCACAGAGCGGTTTTTAGCAGTGCGGGATTTCCAACCGCTCAAATGCTCTGGTTAGGAAGGATGCCTATATCTTCGTAGTATAATTAATAACTTTTTAATGAACTTATTTAGGCTTGCAATAACGAAGGGATTGAATACTTATTGACTCAAGACATTTCAACTTTTCATATTTAAGTAATTTGTAAAAAATTTGAAAAACATAATTCCACTTTCACATTATGGGGAATCGTGTGTAGGCCACAAATGTCCCTGCTGTGCTCTGCTTTTACATATGACACTGTAGTATGTGCGCCCTGTTATGAACAGCAATGCTACCATCTATCCGGTACATCATTTATCTGATCTGGTACAGTAGTAGACTACTACAGTAAATTATATTCTAGTTTTTGGCCTGCCTGACTCCCATTATGTAATCTTTGTGATTCAGGGCCATTTCAGGTCTGGGAGCCAATTGTGGAGAAGGCAGGTGTGAATGCAGAGAGCTCAGAGGAACATCCATCTCAGTTGGCATGGTATAACCGCACAGCAACTGTTCCCCCTCACTGAGCCATACATGCACTGCCAGGGGGCATTAGCAGGCAGCAGCCAGACTGGAGGCTCTTTCAGGCTAGTTTGTGGAAGGCAGGCTGGAGCAGAGGAGCAAAGTTCAACCAAAAATGTCCCCCCTACCCTATTATACTTGAGAGTAGAAGAGGGTAGGGAAGAGAGTAGAAGAGTATCTTTGGAGTGCTCTTCAGAGATCAGGAAACGTATAAGACACAGCTGTTAGGGTTATGTAGGAATATGTGGGGTCATGACAAGCTTGAACTACTGTAGAAGCAAGCAGAGAATGCATCGGTTAAGAGAACACAGATAGGATTCCTCAAGAAGAGTCTGCCAGAGTACACTAAAGTCCATTTAAATATTTACAATCCCTGCTGATAGAACAGGTAGGAAGACCTAGCACTTGTCTTAACTGAACTATCCTTGTCATACTGTACTAAGATACTGTACTGTGTTTGCTTTCATTATCAGTCAGATCTGAAGTGTCGTAAAGTGTATTGAGGATTTGGTCCCTTCATGCATTTCAATTAACAGGTGTGCCTTAAAGGTTCATTTGTGGAATTTCTTAACTTCTTAATGCAGTTGTGTTGTGAAAGGGTTGGGGTGGTATAAAGAAGATAGCCCTATTTGGTAAAAGACCAAGTCCAAATTATGGCAAAAACAGCTCAAATAAGCAAAAGGAAAAGGACACCAATAAGAAGAGACTTGATTGGGCCAAGAAACACAAGCAATGGACATTAGACCGGTGGAAATTTGTCCTTTGGTCTGGAGTCCAAATTGGAGATTTTTGGTTCCAAACGCCTCGTCTTTGTAAGATGCAGTGTGGGTGAACGGATGATCTCCACATGTGTATTTCCCACCATAAAGCATGGAGGAGGTGTTGTTTTGGGGTGGGGGGTGCTTTGCTGATGACACTGTCTGTGACATATTTAGGACCCAAGGCACACTTAACCAGCATGGCTACCACAGCATTCTGCAGCGATACGCCATCCCATCTGGTTTGGGCTTAGTGGGACTATCATTTGTTTTTCATCAGGATTATGACCAAATACACCTCCAGGCTGTGTAAGGGCTATTTGACCAAGAAGGAGAGTGCTGCATCAGATGACCTGCATCAGATTACCTAGCCTCCACAATCTCCCGACCTCAACCCAATTGAGATGGTTTGGGATGAGTCGGACAGCAGAGTGAAGGAAAATGTGCTCAGAGTGCTCAGCATATGTGGGAACTCCTTCAAGACTGTTGGTAAAGCATTCCAGGTGAAGCTGGTTGAGAGAATGCCAAGAGTGTGCAAAGCTGTCATCAAGGCAAAGAGTGGCTATTTGAAGAATCTCAAATATAAAGTATATCTTTATTTGTTTAACACTTTTTTGGTTACTACATGATTCCATGTGTTATTTCATAGGTTTGATGTCTTCACTATTATTCTATAATGTAGAAAATAGTAAAAATAAAGAAAAACACTTGAATGAGTAGGTGTTCTAAAACTGTTGACCGGTAGTGTACATACAAGCACTGAATTATACAGTGAGTTAACATAGTGCATGCCAATCAAAGCCAAGCTACTCTTAGGGGGAGGGGAGAGACTGAAGACTGAATGTCCACTTCTGCAGATGAAGCCAGCTCTGTTAAGAGGTTAGGAGCTGTGGAACCTGAAGGTTTAAGTGGGTTTCGATGGTGTCTCAGCTGTTCTAGATACATGGCTGAAAGCCCTGCAATGAACAGTGAGCACATCTCTTAGAGCTGGGAGGAGGAGAAACATTCCACCTAATAACATCAGCCTGAACATCCCACAGAGAGGAGGCAGAGCAAGGCTGGCCTCACACCAACTGTGCTCAGATGGATTATATTTGCCTGGCTAGACAGGGCTGCAGAACTGCACAACAGCATGTGCAGTACACAGAAGTCCCGTTATTTGGCGATAAATTGAAAGAGACCGCGAACACCATCTTCGGTTGCCAACTTCAGTTAGATTAATGACAAAGTATGAATCTTGAGGGTATTCTTGTACACACTGGCTTATGGTGCTGCACATGCTGAAATGTCAGAGCCAGGCAACACTATGATGTCAAGCATGTAGTATTACGTTATTTATACTTTTCACATTTTGGCATAAAAACACAAGATGAAGAGTCTGCAAATCTATGAACAGACTAGGAATCTTGAAATGTTCTTATAGCTTATCTCACACAGCACAGGCTTTTACCAATGGACAACTGAAAAGGTCTACGTCACCTACTGACAGCAATGGAGTGATTTGCAAAGGTAATTTCAAGATTCTGACAAACTACAAGATGGTGATGGAGAGAAGTCAACCATTTAGGCTTATTCAAACTTAAAACAGCCATACAAAGTGATCAAACAGCACCAGAGCAATAGCAGACCTCAGACAAAGTTGATATTTTCTAATTTAGCTAAACAGTTCTCTGTGTACTTCTCATGAGCCAAACAGTCAGCCAGACAGACACTTATGCCATGAATGTGACAAACCACCACAGCTAGACCTAACCACCACAGCTCATCATGGATGGAAAACCAAACAAGAAAACCTGCTTCACACGTCACCTGAAATAGAGTTCAGGAGGATTCCTTCAACATACTGAAAGTTGCAGATAGAAATGCGATGAATAGAACAGACACAATGTCCAAGACGCGTGTTCTGTTGTACACAATATATTTATATCTTAATGTTCATGAATGTGTCCTAGTGAATGCGGCCTTAGACGTGGACCTTTCTGCTTTGCCCAAAACACTATATACAGCACCTTAGCTAACCAGGAAAAAACTCCATAAAACACAGTGTAAAAAAATCATCTAGCTTTATTTAACCCTCAGTAATGACTCATCTGGCATGGGCAAGTGAAATGGTCAGCACAAGCTAAGCTTAATCAATAAATCAATTAGAAAAATACATATACGAAAGGCTGCCTTCTGCCAAAACGCTGCCTCAGACGGCAAAATTACTCGCTGCAAATAATCATGGCTAAAATGTTGACATTCACTTCTCTAATGTTCTCTTTTTTTGACAAGTTTGACAAGTTCTGGGGTAATCTGAAGTGCATGCTGGACAAGCTAACGAAAAATGAATCAAACGTCCTCCGAAATCAGACGTCACTCAGTCAATTGAGCAAAATTGTGTTGTTTCTTGCATATGTTATATGCAAGAAAGATATATGCAAGATATATGCATATCTCCCTCACTGATTGCTCAGCAAGTCTTTGAATCATCCCCAACAGTTTGAAGATTATTAACCAAAGCACTTGCAGCAGGACGCCTTGGGCTGACTAGGATCTAACATCACACATTCTTATGGCCACCAATTGGGTACATCACAAATTTGTCTCTTTTGGCTCATTCTTACCGACGAGCCTCAAAGATTGTTATCTGGAAACTTGGCAGTCCAATGGTATAGTGGTATATAATTGGATGGCTTTGTTGGAGGAACATGAGGAATGATATCACTAATGTCATTACAGCTAGGATATCAATAATAGATTAACCACCAATGGCAATGGTTCTGCCAAACATTCCTATCATCCTTCTGTAAGACACCATGCTTGCTTAAAAACACTAGTGAGAAAAGCAGCAGTCATATTACCTTCAACCAAAGAATCTTACAAAACATCGAATCATAAAGACACTGGGCTGTTTTCAGATTTGATTATAAAAGCACTTTATAGCATCACTTTCACTCAATGATATACTCAGTTCCATCTGGTACTGGTCTCCAGGAACATGTACTTTCATATCATTGTAAAATGTGGACAGCACACAAGGGTTTGTTTTTCAGGTGGTGAAACAATTCACCCAACAAATATTCATAATAATAGCATTTTAAAGTCATCTTGGGCCCACGTCACAACGGTGGGCCTCGTTAAAATTGTTATATTTTGCCTGTCTTTTCAATTGCCAGAAGATTCAGACCCTACCATTACGCTTGTTAACACTGAGCTGCACTGGGAACGGAATGCAATCATGGTAACATTAAGACACCGTGGGGCGCAAGATATAGATAGGGAAAAATGCTCAAAATTTTACCTTTATCCACACCGATATATCAAGATAAGATGGCGCCGGAGAGGATGGCTGACGTTTTACAGTCGGAAGTTTGTATACACCTTAGCCAAATACATTTAAACTCAGTTTTTCACAATTCCTAACATTTAATCCTAGTAAAAAATTCCATGTCTTAGGTCAGTTAGGATCACCACTTTTTTAAGAAAGTGAAATGTCAGAATAATAGTAGAGAGAATCATTTATTTCAGCTTTTATTTATTGTATCACATTCCTAGTGGGTCAGAAGTTTACATACATTCAATTAGTATTTGGTAGTATTGCCTTTAAATTGTTTAACTTGGGTCAAACGTGTCAGGTAGCCTTCCACAAGCTTCCCACAATAAGTTGGGTGAATTTTGGCCCATTACTACTGACAGAGCTGGTGTTACTGAGTCAGGTTTGTAGGCCTCCTTGCTCGCACATGCTTTTTCAGTTCTGCCCACAAATGTTCTATAGGATGAGGTTAGGGATTTGTGATGGCCACTCCAATACCAATACAATATAATTGACTTTGTTGTCCATAAGCCATTTTGCCACAACTTTGGAACTATGCTTGGGGTCATTGTCCATTTGGAAGATCCATTTGTGACCAAGCTTTAACTTGAGATGTAGCTTCAATATATCCACATAATTTTCTGTCCTCATGATGCCATCTATTTTGTGAAGTGCACCAGTCCCTCCTGCAGCAAAGCACCCCCACAACATGATGCTGCCAACCCCGTGCTTCACGGTTCGGATGGTGTTCTTAGGCTTGCAAGACTCACCCTTTTTCCTCCAATCATAATGATGGTCATCAGGGCCAAACAGTTCTATTTTTGTTTCATCAGACCAGAGGACATTTCTCCCAAAAGTCCAATCTTTGTCCCCATGTGCACTTGCAAACCGTAGTCTGGCTTTTTATGGCGGTTTTGGAGCAGTGGCTTCTTCCTTGCTGAACGGTCTTTCAGGTTATGTCGATTTAGGACTTGTTTCTCTGCGGATATAGATACTTTTGTAACTGTTTCCTCCAGCATCTTCACACGGTCCTTTGCTGTTGTTCTGGGATTGATTTGCACTTTTCACACCAAAGTACATTCATCTTTAGGGGACAGAACGCGTCTCCTTCCTGAGCGGTATGATGGCTGCGTGGTCCCATGGAGTTTATACTTTGCGTACTATTGTTTGTACAGATCGGGCTGCCTTCAGAGAATCTGTAAGCGAGCGAGTAAACTCCCACTGCCTTCCGTTCTACTTGCTAACATGCAATCATTGGAAATTAAAATTGAGGACCTACGATTACAATTATCCTACCAACGGGACATTAAGAACTGTAATATCTCATGTTTCATGAGTCGTGGCTGAACGACGACATGGATAATATAGAGCTGGTGGGATTTTCCATGCACTGGCAGAACAGAGATGCTAAGTCTGGTAAGACAAGGAGTGAGGGTGTGTCTTTTAGTCAATAACAGCTGGTGCACGATGTCTAATATTAAAAAAGTCTTGAGGTATTGGTCGCCTGAGGTAGAGTACCTTACAATAAGTTGTAGACCACACTATCTACCAAAAGAGTAAGAGAGTACGCATCTATATTATTCGTAGCCATCTATTTACCACCACAGACTGATGCTGGCACTAAGACCACATTCAACCACCTCTATACGGCCATAAACAAACAAGAAAATGCTAGCGGTGCTCCAAGTGGCCGGGGACTTTAACGCAGGCAAACTTAAATCAGTTTTACCAAATGTTTACCAGCATGTCACGTGCAACCAGAGGGAGGAAAACAACTCTAGACCACCTTTACTCCACACAGAGATGCATACAAAGCTCTCCCCTGCCCTCCATATGGCAAATCTGACCATAATTCTATCCTGATTCCTGCTTACAAGCAAAAACTAAAGCAGGAAGTACCAGTGACTCGCTCAATACGGAGGTGGTCAGATGACGCGGATGCTACGCTACAGGACTGTTTTGCTAGCACAGACTGGAATATGTTCCGGGATTCATCCAATGGCGTTGACGAGGATACCACCTTATTGATGAAGCTGATGGCTAAGTGCATCGACAACGTCATCCCCACAGTGTCCATACGTACATATCCCAACCAGCAACCATGGATTACAGGCAACATCCACATCGAGCAAAAGGCTTGAGCTGCCGCTTTCAAGGAGCGGGACACTAATCTGGACGCTTATAAGAAATCCTGCTATGCTCTCAGACGAACCATCAAACAAGCAAAGCGTCAATTAAGGATTAAGACTGAATCCTACTATACCGGCTCTGACACTCATTGGATGTGGCAGGGCTTGAAAACTATTATGGACAACAATGGGAAACCCAGACACAAGCTGCCAAGTGTCGCAATCCTACCAGACGAGCTTGATGCCCTTTATGCTCGCGTCGAGGCAAGCAACACTGAAGCATGCACGAGAGCACCAGCTGTTCTGGATGACTGTGTGATAACACACTCAGTAGCCGATGTGACCAATACCTTTCAACAGGTCAGGCTCAATCACACTCCATACTACCCTTTCCCACCTGGACAAAAGGGACACCTATGTGAGAATGCTGTTCATTTACTACAGCTTAACGTTCAACACCATAGTGCCTACGAAGCTCATCACTAAGCTAAGGACCCTGGGACTAAACACCTCCCTCTGCAACTGGATCCTGGAAATCCTGACGGGCCGCCACCAGGTGGTAACACATCTGCCACGCTGATCCTCAATACTGGGGCCCCTCAAGGGTGTGTACTTAGTCCCCTCCTGTACTCCCAGTTCACCCACGACTGCGTGGCCAAACACGACTCCAACACCATCATTAAGTTTTCTGACAATAAAATAGTGGTAGGCCTGATCACCGACAACGATGAGACAGCCTATAGGGAGGAGGTCAGAGAATTGGCAGTGTGGTGCCAGGACCACAACCTCTCCCTCAATGTGAGCAAGACAAAAAGTAGCTGATCGTGGACTACAGGAAAAGGCGAGCCGAACAGGCCCCCATTAACATCAACGGGGCTGTAGTGGAGCAGGTCGAGAGTTTCAAGTTCCTTGGTGTCTACATCACCAATGAACTATCATGGTCCAAACACACCAAGACAGTCGTGAAGAGGTCACAACAACACCTTTCCCCCCCCAGGAGACTGAAAAGATTTGGCATGGGTCCCCAGATCCTCAAAAAGTTATACAGCTGCACCGGTTGCATCACCGCCTGGTATGGCTACTGCTCGGCCTCCGACCGCAAGGCTCTACCGAGGGTAGTGCGTACGGCCCAGTACATCACTAGGGCTAAGCCTCCTGCAATCCAGTACCTATATAATAGGCAGTGTCAGAGGAAAGCTCATAAAATTGTCAGAGACTCCAGTCACCCAAGTCATAGACTGTTTTCTCTGCTACCGCACAGTAAGCGGTACCAGAGCGCCAAGATACATCAAAAAGCTTGAAATGCGGCAATTTTTGTCATCCTCATGCTAGTTAGCAGTAGCCACAGCAGCCATTATGGAACGGCACTGTTGTGTTGAACCACCAAGGAGCTGATTGGCTGACACTGACATTCCAAAATGGCTGCAGTGGCTACTGCTAGCTAGCATGAGGATGACAAAAATTGCCGTATTTCAAGCTTTTTGATGTAGCAATGTGGATAATGGTACAATTTGGAATACAGTGGCATATCCCATCCCTGCATTGAGGAACGTTTTCCAACCCATATCTTTTGCCGGCTTCACAGTGTCTTAATGTAGTCATGATTTCGTTCCGACCCCAGTGCAGCTCAGTGTAAACAAGCGTAACGGTAGGGTCGAATCTTCTAGAAATGTTTTCAAGTGCTGGATTGGATGAGCGAGAGAGAAGAAACAACCATCAGTTTTCTGCCCAGGGCCCTGGTGCTCAGAAAGTAGAGGGCTTACTGAATACCACCTGGCCCAGACACTTAACACTGAGCCACTGAAGAGCTCAGGCATGGCTGCCTTACTCCTGCCCAGGGACAGAGCCTCTAAATAGGTCCAGAACAACTGCTTTACTGTAATGGCCACAGTCAGTAGATCAGGCCAAGGCATCCTCCGTCTCCTCCGCATGGTGACATGCCACCTCAATGTTCTCACTTCCAAACTCACTCATCCTGAAAGCCACTTAAGCCCTGTGTAGAGCCGCCAGAGTCCGGCCTGACCTGGGAATGTCAGCTGGGATGACAATGGAGGCGGCTGTGACGCGAAGATACAGTACTAATTAAAACAGAATGCTCTGGCCTGTCAAGTGAGAGATTCTTACCCTTGATGGATGCAAATAGAATAGCAAAAATGTGAATCCTAATTAAGAGCTAGAGTAGCAAAAGAGACACCAATTTCCATATTGTAAAGACTCACTTGATGAAGTTTGCAAATGATAATAGTAGACATTTTGTTGACCCTTTTGTGAATCTGGATCTTTTGTAATGAAACAATCTGAAGCTGCTATACTCCATTCGGTTTCTTAAGGCTCTGTTCGGAGCAGATTGGTGTGTTGGCTGGTGTAATGACCTTCTCGGAGTTCGTATTAACCTGGGTGATAACAGTCTGTGGTAGGAGGCCGCTTCCCTGTCAGTTTAGATCTGTGCTCGGTGCATCGCCACAGACTCGCTGTTCATGAGTTAAAAATGGAGTTGTCCATTAGCAGACTATCACTAATGTACCAGTGGAGGAGGGTGAACTTTCCCCTTGAGAGAAATCGATACCATCCCCTTTAAACACCAAAACCAGAAAACAACAGAAGAGCCTCTGGGGCCAGCAGGATTCAGGAGGAGTGTAGTGTCACCACATCAAGACCACATTCAGACATAAAAAACACAACACAAAGAGTCTTCCCTCAATTTAGTCTTAGCTCAGGGCAGACAGAGCCAAATGAATAAGCCACTAAATCTTCTTGCAGTCAATCTTTCTCTGAGATTAACACCTGGCATCCAGTCTGTTCCATTTACAGTTTAAGAGCCAACCTGGAACAGAAACACCATCCGTATTCTTCAGAGACTTTGTCCAGATGACACACACTCAAACAATCCACCACTCATGGTCAAACCCATACAGTACAGAAAGAGTGTCAATATGAAGCTGCCATACAGTTAAAGTATATCACCGGGGGACAGGTCATAAAATCAGTCACGGTTCTTTCTTGAGAGATTTTACTTTGTAGGGTTCTAAAGCCACTAGCCTATAATCTTGAGTAATAGAAGGATCCGTTCTCATGTGACGGTCCACTGAGTCAGTTCACCTTGAACTCTGGAATCACAGTGATTCCTGTATGTCATCACAAAAGCCTCCCTGCCTTGATCTCCAACATGATGTGGCCTCATCTCTGGAATGCAACAGAGACTTTACATCCCACAGGACCTGGCACACACTGATTACGCCATAAAACACGAGACTGTGGGATTGCATTGCTTGTTGCAACCAGACATAATTGCATTTAATGTCTAGCTAGTTTATTGACTGTCGACTATGCTCATGAAATTAGATTTGAGCCAACACGGCCAAGTATAGGTTGGGTTTTTTAAATGTTGGGCTTAGTACTGGCACATGTTTAATCAATTTTCACAGCAAAGCAACTGAAAACATCTCGAGTTGAATCTCAGCTGAGTGTATGAACATAGTTTTTAGAGGTCTGGGCTATATGCACAGTCACACGGGCTGATGTCGAATTAGGACTCTGACCCTCAAATGAACCTACATGTGGCAGAAAAGTGAGTGCAACAAATACGCTGTGGACAAAACAAGCTTTATTGTTACTCAGATTATGAATTTAACACAATTGTTTTTTCTATTGTGAGGAGATAAACAAGGCTTTAGTCTCTTAAGCCAAGATGTTATCATAGAGCCCAACAAAATTCCAAGGTAATGTTACATTTTTTATGGAAAGATACAAATACCTGAATTACAAATCAATGTTAAAAGGAGTTAAACTTGCCAGTTAAATTAGTACCAATAATGATGTAATGTGATCAGAACCTTGTAATAAGAAGATGAAAGAAAGTGATCCAGTGCAGTAGCTAAAGAATATCCAAAATAGAAGTCGACCGATTATGATTTTTCAATCGGCCGATTTTTTTATATGTATTTGTGATAATGACAATTACAACAATACTGAATTAACACTTATTTTAACTTAATAGAATACATCAATAAAAATCAATTTAGCCTCAAATAAACAATGAAACATGTTCAATTTGGTTTAAATAATGCAAAAACAAAGTGTTGGAGAAGTAAAAGTGCAATATGTGCCATGTAAAAAAGCTAATGTTTGAGTTCCTTGCTCAGAACATGAGAACATATGAAAGTTGGTGGTTCCTTTTAACATGAGACTTCAATATTTACAAGGTAAGGTTTTAGGTTGTAGTTAATATAGTATTTATAGGACTATTTCTCTCTATACCATTTGTTTTTCATATACATTTGACTATTGGATGTTCTTATAGGCACTATAGTATTGCCAGTGTAACAGTACAGCTTCCGTCCCTCTCCTCGCCCCTACCTGGGATCGAACCAGGAACACAGACAACAGCCACACTGGAAGCAGCGTTAACCATCGCTCCACAAAAGCCACGGCCCTGGCAGAGCAAGGGGAATAACTAGTCCAAGTCTCAGAGCGAGTAACGTTTGAAACGCTATTAGCGCACACCCAGCTAACTAGCTAGCCATTTCACATCGGTTACACCAGCCATTAGGCTGATAGGCTTGAAGTCATAAACAGTGCTGTGCTTTTGAAGAGCTGCTGGCAAAACGCACGAAAGTGCCGTTTGAATGAATGCTTACGAGCCTGCTGCCTACCATCGCTCAGTCAGACTGCTCTATCAAATCATAGACTTAATTATAACATAATAACACACAGAAATGCGAGCCTTTGGTCATTAATATGGTCAAATCCGGAAACTATAATTTCGAAAACAAAACGTTCAGTATTTTATCTAACGGGTGGCATCCCTAAGTCTAAATATTCTTGTTACATTGCACAACCTTCAATGTTATGTCATAATTTACGTAAAATTCAGGCAAATTAGTTCGCAATGAGCCAGGCTGCCCAAACTGTTGCATATACCCTGACTCTGCGTGCAATGAACGCAAGAGAAATGACACAATTTCACCTGGTTAATATTGCTTGCTAACCTGGATTTCTTTTAGCTAAATACGCAGGTTTAAAAATATATACTTCTGTGTATTGATTTTAAGAAAGGCATTGATGTTTATGGTTTGGTACAGTCTTCCAACGATTGTTAAATCATACCCCAGCATTGCATCTATTATATGCAACGCAGGACACGCTAGATAAATGAGTAATATCATCAACCATGTGTAGTCTTAACTAGTCTATAACTAGTGATTATGATTGATTGATTGTTTTTTATAATATAAGTTTATTGCTAGCTAGCAACTTACCTTGGCTTCTACTGCATTCGCGTAACAGGCAGGCTCCTCGTGGAGTGCAATGAGAGGCAGGTGGTTAGAGCGTTGGACTAGTTAACTGTAAGGGTGCAAGATGGGATCCCCCGAGATGACAAGGTGAAAATCTGTCGTTCTGCCCCTGAACATGGCAGTTAACCCACCGTTTCCAGGCAGTCGTTGAAAATAAGAATATGTTCTTTTAACTGACTTTCCTAGTTAAATAAAGGTATAAAAAAAAAATGATCGGCAAAATCGGTGCCCAAAAATACTGATTTCCGATTGTTATGAAAACAACCCTAATCAGTCGACCTCTAATCCAAAATGATCAAAATGAAGTTCTGCACTAAATCTAATTTCTGGGAAGCATTGGACACTGTGGACACTTTCATGGCTTTTGAGCCAGAAAAGGGATAGACGTGTCATATTGGCCATCAACACTTTAAACAAACCAAGAGATAAACCTGAGCTAAAACATACCCATTATGTTTTGCTGATGATTAAGTGTGTTTTATTTGAGTCACGGACTGGAGGAGGGGCATTGGGGAGTCTCTGTCAAAGCATTATTGTTGCCTGAATTGACACTCAGTCAGTCACCAACATGACATATTACTGCTGAAGGGCAAGCGGCTGACAGTGTGTTACTATGTGAGAGACAGAAAATAAACAACTTTATGAATAGGAGTTATAGTCTTTTGAAGGAGTAGGTTTATGGTAAAATATCAAACTACAGTATACTAATCCTGTTGAACTATTTTAATAATTCCCATAATGATAACTGTTATTAATTCATTTCTGTTAATATTTTAAAAAAGGATAACAGCTGAACAGTATAGTGATGAAAAAGTAGTTTAAAAAGTAACGCGGCTATCACTTTTAATTTTCATTCCATCTCCTCCGATCCTTTTCATGTCCTTCCATGTCAGTGAGATTACTGAAGCGCAATTCCTCAGTGAATTGCGGTTTAAAACCACAGCAGTAAATTACCTGTCACCCCACTACAATAATAGCGGTAATGACATATCACAGAAACCAAGAATGGATTGAACTATGACAACCTGCAAGTGCCTGTTCAAACGGAGGACTCTTCCCTGGATGTTACAGAAAAATAACACTAGTCAAAATGATGATCATGACTATGGCATCAGCCTAAGATACGTATATAGCCTACCCATGACATTAGACCGTCGTGAGACAGGTTAGTTTTACCCTACTGATGATGTGTTGTTACCCGAATTGACAGCCAGTCAGTCACCAACATGACATATTACTGCTGAAGGGCAAGGTGGCAGTAAACCCTTAATACAAATAGGAGTCTGATTCAATTAATCATTTAGTAATAATAAATAACACTATAAATAAATAACTATAAACTATTTATGCCTATGTGCAAAAAATAAACAGATGTTAGAGATGGAGAGAGTAGCCTCATCATTGGTGTTTCATATTTTTCATGTAAAGCTATAATCTCAGAGATGTAGTGTGTGCTTCAGGGGAAATCGCCAAAGCATACACTGCACCTCAGGGTCCACACAAAGCTCACTGATTAGTCTTGTAACTATGGTTACCACCCCAACCCCATGTTCCGACAACCGCTGCTTTGGAATAAACAGAGATATTCCTTCAAGTCCCCTGCTGTTTCTAATTTATCACTAAAGGCGTTTTCAGTTGGACCCTTGAGGCCTTTGAACACAGTTGGAGCTGGGGGCAGTTACAAATGAGCTACCTGAGAGGTCGACTTCACTTAATTTAACAACCAAATCAGGAGCTGGGAGGCCTAAGGAACCAGGAAGAGCTGCCACCATCAGCGGCACATCAGGGTGCCAAGTACCCCATAACCTCTTCATAAATACCAAACCTACTGGGATTTCATTTTTATTTTTGAGGAGTTTAATTTCCTGCTCCTACCTTGTCCTCAACACATCAGAATCCCATTATGCGTGTGAATGGGAGAACAGATCACGCTAATAATACCCAAGTTGAAGTCAAC
This sequence comes from Oncorhynchus mykiss, assembly GCF_057628025.1. Lineage (NCBI taxonomy): Eukaryota > Metazoa > Chordata > Actinopteri > Salmoniformes > Salmonidae > Oncorhynchus > Oncorhynchus mykiss. The sequence continues at coordinate 31,509,454 of NC_143041.1, read as the reverse complement.
ATTTATACTTCAGAGAAATGGTTGAATGACCGAGCTTGAGAAGGCTTGTATACCTATAGATTATTTCTAAGGCACCACCTTGACGAATGTAAATGGTAGGTCACAAATACTGTAACCTAGCATTTTCATAGAGGTACCAATTGCGATAAGTCCCTGCCTTACAGTAAACCTACACCTGAGGGAATTACTGTTTAACAGTCTCCGGACTGTAAGCCTGGGGATTTTGGGCTTTGTATTAACCCCTTTCCATTCTCAAGGTCTGTGGTCCACTCCACCCTCTCACACACACACACACACGCTGGGACTGCAGTGCCCACCTGTTCAAAGCTCTGCCCAGTAATGCTGCTTTTGTGCTTGATTACAGCAGCTTGACAGGGAAATGTCCTTCTTCCTTTTCCTCACAGGACTTAGGAGAGAGCTCAACCCCCAGTCCCCCACTAACCCTAACTTTACACTTGTGATAACAGTGGGGTCATTTCTTTTGTTGAAATTTGTATGGCTGCCATATAAACGGACAACTCTTTTTCTTAGAGTGGGTACAAAGTCCTCTTCCTGCCAGTCTCCTTACCTCCTCCCATTGGAGCAATTAGACATGAGACAGCAGATCTGCATGTGTTATGTTGGTTTACAGGGAAAGGGAAGGTAGTACTGATGGACAGTAAGAATTATTGGCAGGTCAATACATGGGACATGTCAGGTGTGAAGATAGTCTTTTTAACTTTAATCTATGTTGAGTTAAGTAAACTACACGTCGAGTGTGACAGATGGTCCAATTTGACTGAAACATCCACTGGGCGGATCTCTGAGCCTGTCATTTTCTGCAGGTCTAATGAAAGCGATTCTGCCACTGCCCTCATGGTTATTTCAGATGTGCAGGATGCATGGGCTGCTACTGAAGGCTACAGATCACTGAGTGGCAGTTCAAAACCAAAGGCCTGGCATTTGAAGTTAAATGGTCTTGCCTCTCTGACTGAAATGATCAATGGACCAAGAAGTTTCACTTGTGCATTTTCCGGCCTAGTCTCTTTATAGCCTTTGATGAGCTTGACCAATACTTTCTGAATTAAAGCCTTTGTCAGGTTTTTTCAAAGGATTAGTGGGAAGAAAACACACAGAGCGTACCAGATGCTTGTATTTAACTAATGCTTTTAACATTGCAAGCGCGTAGGGGCTCCACGAAGGCTTCATCATTGCTTTTATCATACCATACAGGGTCAATGGAGGCTGCTACACATGAAAATATGCCTCAAGAGTGACATTTTAAAAGACATCAAGTGAATCACAGTGCTTTGGACTGATGGTTTATGTCAAGCAGTCACTTGTCAGCCAAAGAGCAGACATCAATCTAATGTCAACCTGGAATGGCAGCCAAAAAAACCGAACAATTAAATAAAGATGCTTCCAGCACTTGTCCGCTGTCATCTTCACCTAACACACAACATGATGTTGTTAAGTTTAATGGCCGCATTAATGGGTGAGGTACATCCTTCACACCGTTTAGGAGTAAAAACAGCCCATTCAAACCTGATTTATAGAAAAGGGGAGGATAAATTCCACCACCGTTCACTGCACCATTAATATGGACTTGGTCCCCCCTTTGCCGCTTTCAGCTATACTTTTCGTGGCTGTTTATTTACCACCACAAACAGATGCTGGCACTAAGACCGCACTCAGTCAGCTGTATAAGGAAATAAGCAAACAGGAAACCACTCACCCAGAGGCGGCGCTCCTAGTGGCCAGATAATTTAATGCAGGGAAACTTAAATCAGTTCTACCAAATTTACATCAACATGTTAAAAGTGCAACCAGAGGGAAAAAAATTGTAGATCACCTGTACTCCACACACAGAGACGCGTACAAAGCTCTCCCTCACCCTCCATTTGGTAAATCCAACCACAACTCTATCCTCCTGATTCCTGCTTACAAGCAAAAATTAAAGCAGGAAGCACCAGTGACTCGGTGTATAAAAAAGTGGTCTGATGAAGCAGATGCTAAACTACAGGACTGTTTTGCTATCACAGACTGGAACATGTCCCGGGATTCTTCCAATGGCATTGAGGAGTACACCACATCAGTCACTGGCTTTATCAATAAGTGCTTTGAGGACGTAGACCCCACAGTGACTGTATGTACATACCCCAACCAGTAGCCATGGATTACAGGCAACATTTGCACTGAGCTAAAGGGTAGAGCTGCCACTTTCAAGGTGCGAGACTCTAACCTGGAAGCTTAGAATAAATCCTGCTATGCCCTGCGACGAACCATCAAACAGGCAAAGCGTCAATACAGAGCTAAGATTTAATCGTACTACACCGGCTCCGACGCTCGTCTTATGTGGCAGGGTTTGCAAACAATTACAGACTACAAAGGGAAGCACAGCCGCGAGCTGCCCAGTGACACGAGCCTACCAGACGAGCTAAATCACTTATATGCTCACTTCGAGGCAAGCAACACTGAGCCATGCATGAGAGCATCAGCCGTTCCAGGCGACTGTGTGATCACGCTCTCCATAGCCGACGTGAGTAAGACCTTTAAACAGATCAACATACACAAGGCTGCGGGGCCAGACCGATTACCAGGACGTGTGCTCCGGGCATGTGCTGACCAACTGGCAGGTGTCTTCACTGATATTTTCAACATGTCCCTGATTAAGTCTGTAATACCAACATGTTTCAAGCAGACCACCATAGTCCCTGTGCCCAAGAACACAAAAGAAACCTGCCTAAATGACTACAGCCCCTCACTCACGTATGTAGCCATGAAGTGCTTTGAAAGGTTGGTAATGGCTCACAACACCATTATTCCAGAAACCCAAGACCCATTCTAATTTGCATACTGCCCAAACAGATCCACACTACCCTTTCCCACCTGGACAAAAGGAACACTTACGTAAGAATGCTATTCATTGACTACAGCTCAGCGTTCAACGCCATAGTACCCTCAAAGCTCATCAGTAAGCTATGGATCCTGGGACTAAACACCTCCCTCTGCAACTGGATCCTGGACTTCCTGATGGGCAGCCCCCAGGTGCTGAGGGTAGGTAGCAACACATCTGCCACGCTGATCATCAACACTGGAGCTCCACAGGGGTGCGTGCTCAGTCCCCTCCTGTACTCCCTGTTCACCCACTACTGCATGGCCAGGCACGACTCCACCACCATCATTAAGTTTGCAGACGACACAACAATGGTAGGCCTGAATACCGACAACAACAAGACAGCCTATAGGGAGGAAGTCAGAGACCTGGCCGGGTGGTGCCAGAATAACAACCTATCCCTCAACGTAACCAAGACTAAGGAGATTGTGGACTACAGAAAAAGGAGGACAGAGCACACCCCCATTCTCATCGACGGGGCTGTAGTGGAGCAGGTTGAGAGCTGCAAGTTCCTTGGTGTCCACATCAACAACAAACTAGAATGGTTCAAACACACCAAGACAGTCGTGAAGAGGGCAAGACAAAGCCTATTCCCCCTCAGGACACTAAAAAGAGTTCCTCAAAATGTTCTACAGCTGCAACATCGAGAGCATCACTGCCTGATATGGCAACTGCTCGGCCTCTGACCGCAAGGCACTACAGAGGGCAGTGCGTACAGCCCAGTACATCACTGGGGCTAAGCTGCCTGCCATCCAGGACCTCTACAGCAGGCGATGTCAGAGGAAGGCCCTAAAAATTGTCAAAGACCCCAGACACCCTAGACTGTTCACAGGAGTGCCAGGTCTAGGACAAAAAAGGTTCTCAACAGTTTTAACCCCCAAGCCATAAGACTCCTGAACAGGTAATCAAATGGCTACCCGGACTATTTGCATTGTGCCCCCCCCCAACCCCTCTTTTTACACTGCTGCTACTCTCTGTTTATCATATATGCATAGTCACTTTAACGATACATTCATGTACATACTACCTCAAATCGGGCTGACCAACCAGTGCTCCCGCACATAGGCTAACCGGGGTATCTGCATTGTGTCCCACCCACCACCCGCCAACCCGTCTTTTACGCTACTGCTACTCTCTGTTCATCATATATGCATAGTCACTTTAACCATATCTACATGTACATACTACCTCAATCAGCCTGACTAACCGGTGTCTGTATGTAGCCTCGCTACTTTTATAGTTTCGCTACTGTATATAGCCTTTCTTTTTACTTTTGTTTTATTTCTTTACCTACCTATTGTTCACCTAATACCTCTTTTGCACTATTGGTTAGAGCCTGTAAGTGAGCATTGCACTGTTGTATTCAGCGCACGTGATAAATAAACTTTGATTTGAACAGCATCCACTCTTCTGGGCTTTCAAATAGATGTTGGGACTTGCCTCCATTCAGCCACAAGAGCATTAGTGAGGTTGGGCACAGATGTTGGGCGATTAGGCCTGGCTCACAGTCTGCGTTCCAATTCATCCCAAATGTGTTTGGTGAGGTTGAGGTCAGGGCTCTGTGCAGGCCAGTCAAGTTCTTCCACACCGATTTCAACAAACCATTTCTGTATGGACCTCGCTTTGTGCACAAGGGCACTGCCGTGCTGAAACAGGAAAGGGCCTTCCCCAAACTGTTGTGACAAAGTCGGAAGCAACAAAATCATCGAGAAAGTGGTATGCTGTAGCGTTAAGATTTCCCTTCATTGGAACTAAGGGGCCTAGCCCGAGCCAAGAAAAATAGCCCCAGACCATTACTCCTCCTCCACCAAACTTTCCAGTTGGCACTATGCATTCGGGCAGGTAGCATTCTCCTGGCATCCGTCAAACCCAGATTAGTCTGTCGGATTGCCAGATTGTGAAGCGTGATTCATCTGTCCAAAGAACATGTTTCCACTGCTCCAGAGTCCAATGGTGGCGACCTTTACACCACTCCAGCCGACGCTTGGCATTGTGCATGGGGGTCTTAGGCTTGTATGCGGCTGCTCGGCCATAGAAACCCATTTCATTAAGCTCCTGACAAATAGTTCCTGTGCTTCCAGAGGCAGTTTGGTTCTCGGTAGTGAGCGTTGCAAACGAGGACAGGCAATTTTCACACACACACAACACGCTACAGGACTCGGGAGTCACGTTCTGAGCTTGTGTGGCCTACCACTTTGCGGCTGAGCCGTTGTTGCTCCTAGACTTGACCGTTCACAATAACAGCACTTACAGTTGACCGGGGTAGTTCTAGCAGGCCGAAATTTGACGAACTGACATGTTGGAAAGGTGTCATCCTATGACGGTATCACGTTGAAAGTTACTGAGCTTTTCAGTAAGGCCATTCTACTGCCAATGTATGTCTATGGAGATTAAAATGGACCACACAGCCATGCATACACCGGTCAGAAACGGGTGTAGCTGAAATAGCCCAATCCACTAATTTGAAGGGGTGTCTACATTCTTCGTATATATAGTGTATTTTCAGATCACAAAAATGTTGGTCTTATGTCATCACAACTGAAGTGCAAAATTCTCTCAATGCAAGTCATTTCCAATTAGGCCTATACTAATATGCCTTTGTTACACCCTGAGCAATTCAAGAATTCAAACAAACACCTTGTTGTACAACCATTCAGTGCAATTGTAAATACTCCAATATGTTGTTCAGTTGGGCATGAAATTGACCAAGAGAGATCTCAGCAGCACAGCAATTTGGATACTCAGTAGCGAGATGATCTGAGAGCAGCCTGGGCTATCTTAGGAGAATTCCTGCAATAGAAGACCATTACAGCTCTACCCTCAGGGCAGGGCACCGACACACACTGCCTGGACAAAACCCAGACCCAGCCAGGCAGGGATTACAAATGATCTGAAGGAGTACCTTTTTTTTCTCTGCGTTTCAAATTGCTTCTCTGCGTTTCAAATACACCATGGAGGGTCATAAAATAGGGGAGCCCTGACAGTGCAGTAACTGGCCTTCCCCTATCAAGGTGTAGCAGAGCTGGGAGCCCACAGCATAGTGTAGCACTTCATAACACCCTGCTGAATCTCAAGACTCCGCAGAGCAAACTGTGAGATGTCATGCAGGCGTGCAAAACTAGGAGGGAGGAAACTCAATGGGGCAATTGTGTGTGCTGGCCAGCCGCCTGGACCCCCATCTGCGTGAGGAAACCAGACTGCAGAGTCAAGGGAGTACAAGTGGAACCAAGACTGAGGCAAAACACATGGCAACCCAAACTAGCCATCAATACCACCCTGCATTGCATGCAGCAAGACTTGGGGGAAGATTTGTGTGAAACAAGAATAGCCGTGCGTTCGCCGGAGCCTCACCTTTTGGAGGACAGAATGAGTACTGTCCATTGGAGGCTCACGTAATGTCTAGGCTTACCAGACGCAATTGACTAGGAACACCATAGAAGCACAGCCAGGTACTTACTAAATTACCAAATATTTCATCTAAATCTTCCAGCATACAAAGAGCTAACTGAAAAACTGAGCTGATTTACAAGAGGCTTACATTACGGCCCTTGTTCGATGCATCCGTTCCCTCGCTTCTTCCCAACCGACACAGACATGGTTTTATGTTCAGCGAGGCACAAAGTAAAAGCAGATCTTTCACCATGCCTGTCTATGAGTTGCCTGAATGAGAGACGTAGCAGGTCAGAGGATCTGGGCTGCTGGAATTTCAAACAACCTTTCTGCAGACAGAAATACAAGAGTCCTAAGGACAATCAGACCCCTCGTCATTACAGCCGGCAAGAGGAAACACGAGGAAGTTTAATGACAGCCTGTCATTGGAGAGCTTGGTTTCTCTCTCATTCCCACAACCACACACACAGCCAGCCTGGGACCAGCCTACATGCAACAGAACAGAGCATGTTCTGGCTGACTAATCCTTCCTTTACAGGTTAAATTTTGTTACATTTTCTTATTTATTAGTATCAAAATACAAAACTCACTTGCTGCAGAAAATATGCTTTTGAAACTCGGGGATAGGGATGGCTTTAATTTCCTGAACTGACAAGACTTCCAATTAAATTGACACCAAGCCCTGAAAAAAAGCCATGTCAAATATACCCTACCAGTTACGGTTGCAAAATGATCTGATATTGGGCAATATTTCCATGCAGCCAAAAGCACATTTTTCACCAAAAGCACACACAGTGAGTAATGAACTGAATCAGCAGGTCAGAGTTCTCCCAGAGCATTCTGTTACCATGTCAACCCGCCAGGGAATGGTACAAACATATCACCCCCATCACTACCACCACCAGCCTGGGGAAGAGAGAGAAGGTCCCCAAGGGAACAATCCTCACCACTGACACAATGTGACAGGTGGCAACAGGGCTGGAGACACATGGTAGGATGAATGTTTTATAGTGCAATGACATCACACTGAAGAAAGAGGCAGAGAAAGATTGAGCGAGAGAGAGAGAGAGAGAGAGAGAGAGAGAGAGAGAGAGAGAAAGATGAATCATTTATGTGTCAGCATAGAGAGAAAGTAGGTCATGGTGAGGGTGGGGGATAGAGGGGTAGGTCCCCACACTGTACTTTGCTTCTAATTATCTTCGATTCCTTCTGGCAGCTGTGTACGATGCTGTATAAAGTGGCACTTGCTAATTGTTCAGCAGATCAAATCTTCCTTTACATAATGTGTGGCTGGAGTCATAAGTGCCAATGATGCTGATGAAATGGCACTTAGCTCTTTGATGTTCAACCATTTGGACTGACCAGATTAGAGGGTGGTGACATTTGCCCTTTAGTGTCCATTGTCAACGTCTCTGGAAGCCTGGAAAAGCATCCACTTAACTAGCTACAAACATTCATGAATTGACCTTAATCAATGGTTTTCTGATACAAGTTGACATACTGGTAGCGCTGTTCAATATCCATGGACAAAAAATCTATCATCCATATTGTGATCCTTGCAACACTTATCCCCACCTCATCCGTATGGCAGTGGAACAGTCTTTTCTCCCATTGGGAGGCTCAGCCTATAGACTGTGACCCACTGCATCCGAATAGGAAAACCAATTGGCCCATAAATGGGTTTGGGTACACAGAGGTAAACACTGTGTTAAACTCTGACCATGTGAACATCCATATAGCAATAAATCTAGATTAATAATCCACAACATATCATGCAGCAGGCTGACAGATCATTGCCCAATTGAAATCACACCCGTGTCCTTAGGGCCATCTAATTAATATTCCTGCCATGGTCGCAGTGGAAAGAAGTGATGGCACAAGATAAGCCTCAAAAAGACTACGCGCAGTTGTAATTCAGGTGCCCAATTCAGCCGTGCATTAATCCAATGTCACACTCCCCATTTCTTGCTCTGCCCACGGGGAGGACGAGAGAAAAAGGAAGTGTGACAAGTGAGGAGACAGACATTTAGCTGCCTCCCGCCACAGATTTTAGAAGCTTCTGCTGAGACTCTCGCAGAGGGAACAGAAGGAGAGAGGAAGGAATGGAAGGAGGAATGGAGGAAGAAAGAGCCGACAGCCTCAGTCAGTGGATCCGGCTGTGTGGGAGTCACTCAGACATGTGCAGTGGAGTGTGAATATTACACTCACACTTCAGCCTATGAGGGCCACCTCCTCTAGGGAAGGCAAGGCAGGCAGTCCCTGAAGGTCAGTGAGCAAACCTGCTCCAGCTGGGCCCAGGCAGGGTAGATGGGTAGGGAGACGGAGTATACCAGACCACCTTCCTCCAAGTACAAGTAAACTTTTCATAGGCTCACTTTAGGTAAAAGGTAAACTGGATGTATGGTTTAAGAATGACCCTGTCGCCAGATGTCCTGTCAGGAGCGGTAGAATGAGGCCAGCTTTTAATATTTGCTTAAATACAATAGGTTTTTAATGGTGCACCTTTTCCTTATCAATGATAACAGTTTAGACTAACCCAAGCTGTTGTTATCAATAACTCACACACACAGCCAGACTGTTATGATAAAGCATTCCAAGTTCTTGCTCGACTCAGTGGATAGCAGACAACAGCCTGCAGTTCCATCCTCAGGAGTCACCATCTTGACTAATCCAACCATGTCATGACAAGGCAGAGTTGTGCCAAGAACTCTGATGCAGAACATTTAAGGGAGCAAATAGTTTGGCCATTTAGTTCATGATTCCACCCCCTGCTTTCATAATTTGAACTGTCCTTGAGGTAACAAAGATGGTGAAAAAAAGGCAGGGAGTACATAAAACTATAAAGCACTGTCAAAAGTAAAAGGCTGTCTCTTGCAATTAAAAGGCTCTGAGGTCATCTGTTTAAAGCAATCAGCTCTGACTACAGCGGCTATTTTTGTGGCATTTCACTGTTTTCTTATTTTGTTTCATATAGCCATAACACAATCTAAAAGAAAAATACAACAATAGCAGTTATTATAGGTTACATCATACCATGTAAGTGGTGGTGGAACCACTTCTCCCAAAGAACTTTGGTTGGAAAACAAACAGATAAAAAAATAATACTAATCTTCCCATACCAGCAAAAACCCATTTGTGGGATGCAGCACGGTCTCCAGTTTCAGGTTTTGCTACATGAGCCTACATTCTGTCAGCTGGGGAGCACTTCCTTTGGGCTGTTCTCACATGGGCCCTATGGCTGTGGACGCTAATGGCTACCGAAACCCAGCTCTTCAGTATAATGCTTCAAACAAGGCACCTCCTCGATAAAAGGGGGTAAAGTGACGTGGCTAACCAGTGACTATACACTGTGATGAAATGCCTATGTGCTGGAGTACTGTATTTCATTAACAAATTAATAATAAAAATGGGTTAGTTAGAACCGGTCCTTACATCTGACTCGTTGCAAAATGTGGCAAACGCTATTTCTTCAACCCTTTGTCATGACATTTGTTATAAATTATTTGTGAAGAATCTATGAAAGGGTTTATGAAGACTCCATGAAGCCTTAAAATTGTTTGTGACCAAAAATAGGCAACCTACAGAGAGAGTATTCAATGCTGGGGCAATTGAAAATCCACAGATGGAAATTTCGGTTCAGAAAGGCAAAATCTTGCCAGTGATGATGTAACACATGACAAAAAAAATGTAAAGGTAGAAAACACAAAATAACTGCCATCCAAACTGGTGCCATTCTCCTCTTTTCACAAGTCTGGCAGCAACTAAAATAACATTCAGCGAGGTTTGGCACACCAGGTATAGCAGCTAACACAGAGCACATTTCCATATGGCAAAAGGGTAACTAAAGATTTTATTACATCAATTCACAGTGAAATATGGCCTGACAAAGCATTTGTAACCATTTACCATCAATGCACTGCAACAGAAACACTGTGCCAGACTAAATGTCTACCTCCCCTCATGCTGGGCTCCCGAGTGATGCAGAGGACTAAAGCACTGCATCTCAGCGCAAGAGTCATCACTACAGTCCCTGGTTCGAACCCAAGCTGTATCACATCCGGATGTGATTGGGAGTCCCATAGGGCAGCGCAGAATTGGCCCAGAGTCATCCGGGTTTGGCCGGAGTAGGCCGTCATTGTAAATAAGAATTTTCTTAACTGACTTACTTGCCTAGTTAAATAAAGGTTAAATAAGCTAATTGCTGATCTTACATCTGGCACCAAGTATAAAGCTCAACTCTGGAGGACTAGCTTCATGGTTATGTTGAATGATCACATGGTGGAACTAATCAGCATGTTAAAATGTGAACCAACTAGCGCTGTCCCCGACTAAACTAAAATTTTGGTTAACCACAAGTCATCTGCTATTTGCGCAAGGGATAACAAGTAATCAGGAAGGCCTATTTTAAGACGTTTCCACTGGATGAGAGCATGACATTTCTCCCTTCCACGCCAAATGGTTATCGAAAGGGAGAGAGCTGAGTAACTATTGTCGTTGGATGTAAAAACATACTTTGTTTGCTTGCTGTTTGAGATGACGAATGCATTACTTTGAGAAGCATTACTTACAATCAGATGCCCAAATGGGCACATTTATATGTCTACATTTGCGTACATTCCAGGTAGCCTATAGGCGTACTTCAATATGCAATCAGGTGCATGTCCTTGCTCAACATTGACAGGAGCGCTCCAAACGAAAGACAATGACTACATTTACAAAACTCATAAAACAGAATGAAATAAACCAAAACTTCTTCTCACAAATGTAGCATAGGTTGTGCGCTCTGCAAACAATGTGTCCACTCTGACAATGAGAACGGTAACTCTGGAATAACAATATATTGAATGCATTAACAGAAATGACCGTAACCAAACAAACATTGTAGATTAGAAATTCTAGGAATGAACAATAAATGTACTACTGATGATACATGTAAATGGGGAATTGAGAGACACTAACAATCAAACGCAAACTATTTACACAATGAAGTTATGAAAACAATGAATGTGCACAAATTGGTGGGAGAGAGCGGATTCTGGGGAGAAATGTGCATCTCAGCCACACTCCCATTCTTCTTGGACTGTGCCATCCCGTGGCCTCCACAATAGATTAGTTCACTGAGATGGGCGCGAATAAGACAGGTGTCTCTTGTGCCATAAAAAAATAAAACATATATATATTTGCTACAGCTCTACAAAAAAAAAAAAATCTCGGTCGACCAACAGCCTATTGACCAAACAATCAACCGGTAGACCAATTGGGGTCAGCCCTAGACCAAACCAACCAACCAAAGGCTCCTGATCATCTGGTAACATTGAAGGATGTGTTCGTGTGTGAAAATGTGTTATGAATTTGAATGAGTAAGCACATTGTTGATAACAATATGCTGCTATGAAATCAATCAAAGCATTTGCAATACAAGACAACTAGTAACAGGATGGTTTTAAATCGGGATATTCTTATCTACATTAGTCAGTGTTCCTCCCCAAGGACTAAAACAATGAGCCGTTTGGGGGAGCATCCGTCCGCTTCACAGAGCAATTGGTTTGGAATACTGATTCTAGAAAACTAAAGACAGGGACAGTCAGATATTTTATATACTTGGAGAAAATAAAAACACTTTCTGGGACCCTTAGCTGCTAATCAGGAAGCATTCAGGTTCTTCAGAAGAACACACACAATACGAGGTGGAAAGGAAGAATGTCATGGTTTGGATCACTCACTACTATACTTGAAGTGGAAATGCAAGGGGAAAAGTGGATGGTTCAGACACAATTTCAGAACCATCTCTCTGTGGTACCTGCCTTCGGGAAAAAATGGTATGTATGACATAGCCTAGTTTGATCAATCATTCTGTTTTTTGTGCAAACTAGGATACCTTTAGAAATTAAATCTTACTTCCCACTACATATCCAAGCATTTTCTTTTTTGCACATCAGTAAGGATTTTTTTCATTAGTAAAAGGACAGTCGGATATTCTCCTTTTCCCCCTGTTATTATCAAACTATAGAATTATCTGACCGCACCCTAAATCATATTCAACCAAATCTAGGCAATGTCCTACTAAACCACCACATTGCATGGCTGTTCAAAATCACTGCTGTTATAATTCACAAACAATGTGCTAAGATGACTTTACATGTCTCCCCCACTCACAGTGACAGGCAAGCTCACAGTTGATGGAATAAGAGGAAGCATCCATCAGAGCCTCGGCTCATGCCCAGCAGTGTTAAAGACCATAGATATCATTGTAAATTACCTTCTCTGTGAAGGTTGACACGCAACGGGGCAAGGTTAAATGCTGATGAAGACATTTTAATTTTGCTGTTGATGGCTGCAGATACAGCCAACTGCTTCGTCACTGCACATCCAGCCGCACAGAGTCAGTATTAACTTCAGACTTGCACTTGGGAGCAACTTCTCTTCTTTTGGGCTCCTTGTCTCTTCTAAATCAGAATTATTAAAATGCAGTTAAAGCCAGGGCCTGTGGAGCATGAAAGACATTCTTCCAATCCTACAGTTGGAGCTATAATTAGTAAGTAGCTACTAGCAAATCAGCATGAAATGAAAACGTGCTAAACACACTGCGGTATTACGCCAAACTGAATCAGACACCTTGTCAGCTGATCACGCCAACGCGGATACGAAGGGGCGGATTGGTTCTGAAAGAAAAGAGAAGCAGGCGGGAGGATGAATTTATATTGGGCATTCATTTTGTTAAATAGAGACAAGGGCAAATTGGAGGCCTTCCGCCTCAGTGTGTCAATCAGGCGTGGCCTTTTCCTCACTCTCTCTGATCCCAAAAGGTGTTGTCCTTCACCCATGTAACAGAAACCCAAATAATCTCCTGCACTCAGATGTGTAGCTGTGGGTTACTCGGGGAATATGAAATGTGGTGTCGAGGGGAAGACGACCTGAATTGCAATGAGCCGACTTCATACACAAGGTCTTTCTAGCCAAACCGTTCAAAAATATTAAATATTCTGGAGATGGAGAAGAGCAAGGGCAGGGTACAAAGGCTTTAACTGTGCAAGTGATTCCTATAAATAAGTCCTTGCAAATAGCAAGGATGACATTTTTAGAGGCATGGGATTTTTGGAACAGGCCTAACCTCAATCAAGGTTGTAACTAGTAGGATACTCCATTCCTTGATTGACTTAAAAGGGAAATAAATCCATACATGTCTAGCAAGCTGATGTTTATAGGGATACTTCAAACAACAAATCAAATATTAATCACATGTGCCTAATACAGGTGTAGGTGTAGACCTTACTGTGAAATGCTTACTTTTTACATTTGTTTAACTAGGCAAGTCAGTTAACAACAAATTCTTATTTACAATGACAGCCTGCTTACAAGCCCTTAACTATATTTCTTGAACTGCATTGTTGGTTAAGAAAATATTAACTAAATAACGCAAAGTGAAAAATATAATAAAAAGTATCCCAATAAAATAACAATAGTGGGGCTATATACAAGGGGCACCGGTACCGAGTCAATGTGCAGGTGTTCAGGTTAGTCGAGATAATTTGTACATGAAGGTAGGGGTAAAGTGACTATGCATAAATAATAAACAGTGAGAAGCAGCAGTAGCAGGAGTGTCAATGTAAATAGTCCAGGTGGCCATTTGATTCATTGTTCAGCGGTTTTATGGCTTATGGGTTGAAGGTAGGAGCTGTTAAGGAGCCTTTTGAACCTAGACTTGACACTCTGGTACCAACTAACAGAGAACATAAAATATTTTTTGGGTCGATTCATCGGGTTGTTTTTGAGCAACAAAAAAAGTTTATCCGTTTTAATAATTCAACTCTTCAGAGCATCCGCCTTGGTGTTTCAATACCTTCTGGGATTCAATCCAACGTAATAGGTTGAGATTGGCCAATTTCCCCTTTAAACTCTAGCCATTGGCAATTGGCATGAAGCAGAGCTCAATTGTGGAATGCAAGAGCCTAGATTGGCCGAGGCCAACTCTCATTATCCAAAATGGCACTGAATAAAAGCCTCCAATGTTCCACCAAGATCACAAAAGGAGATTAGTGATAAAATCCAATAAATATCCACATCGTTTTGGTAGAACCAGCAGACACAGTGCAATCAATCTACAGGGGACTGATTGAGAGTCATGAGCCATCAAGTAGGCTGTTTTTAAAAAATTATTTAAAAAGGCGGTATTTCATAATCATGATAACTCAAGGTAACGGCACATTGTTGATTATTTCTTAACAGCTTGTGTAGATGTGAGGAGCAAGGAGCTCTGTGCTGCCAGCCAAGGCTGTGAAGGTGAGTTGGGTCTGTGGAACGGGGGAGGCGGTAGTCACGCTCTGGATGACATAGCGAAGCGTTTGGGCGGCAAGGGGTTGTCAGGTGATGATGCATGGGCAGCACTGAGGAAGTCGCAGGCTTGGCTCCAGCTCCCGTTCCCGGGAAACGTCTGCTGCAAGCATCAGATAAGCCCTGAAAATACAGCAGACACTCCCCAGCTGATAGTCTTGGGAAAGACCAGATTGTATCCAAATGAGTGGTGGCGGATGCAAATAGGCACTTCAGTGGAAGAGAAAATATCTCGGATACAAAGACCAAATCACTGGAGGGACTGCGTAGTTGGGTGAGGACTGTAGAAGGGGAGGGGGGGGGATCACTGGAGGGACTGCGTAGTTGGGTGAGGACTGTAGAAGGGGAGGGGGGGGAGATCACTGGCGTGACTGAGTTTAGTAAGATGAGGACTGTGGATGGGTAAGGTCACCACTTAAGAGGCAGATCGGTTGATAACATTAAACAGAGATTATAGACTCCATTGAGAAGTTTGTACGCATGTACAGTAGATCCATAACATGATAGTGTTATCTTCCGAGCACAGGATGACTACAAAAAAGGATTCAATGAAACCAAAGCAAAACTATTTTGGATGAACAATAGAATTTGAATGAAAACACCAGATGCTTTGATCATTTGCTTATTTTTCTTATCTTTAACTCATTTTGTGTAACTTATTTTGCATTGTTTGGAAAAGGACCCGTTAGTCAGCATTTCACTGTTAGTCTACACCTGTTGTTTATGTGATAAATACAATTGACTTGATTTAGTATTAATTCCATGAGAATTTGTATTCAAATTTCTTAATTTGTATTCATCCCCATATATAAACAGAGAGCCAAGTTAGACTAAGTTTTACTCTAAATAGATGCCAATGAAAATTGATTTCAGATTTGTTTTTTAAGTAGTCCTGGAGCTTTCCCATGGTATTGAGAGGCTCAACTGGAACCTGTAAGCTCCAGTCTCCATAGGGGCTGAGGTTCCAGCCTGGGACAGGAAGGTTTCCCACAATACAGCCAACGAGAATCAGCATATTAACTGTTGCTCATGTCTCCACTAAGTAGCCATGACGTGCATCATTCACTGGACGGGGGTTAAAAGTTTGACAAAGTCATGTGGTTTGCCCAATTTCTCAGTTTCATCTGATTTGGAGGCTTCTATAAAAATTGTTGACAGGTAGAAAAATAGCAGAGGGTTTAGCTACAGTCATTGATGTCTTGAAGTTCAGCCTACCTCCATGTCAACGTAAACCCCTGAGTGTAATGAATTTAACATATCCCCAACAGTAGTACTGATTACATTTTTATTTTGGCATTCTCAAAAGATCTTAGTTGAATTGGAATGCAGACATTTTGGTTGGCCTGAGTGAGTAGAATAGAGTGCTGAGAAGCGTGACATATACAGAGAACAGGAAACATTTTCTTATTAGAGCCTGGGTTTCACAGACAGGCGGATGGCTCCCTTAACTGTCAATCCATCAGGATCCATGGGAACAAACCCACTATTTTCCTTCTCTTCATTTGCCAATAACTCCCCTATACTCCAAGAACATTGTCCTTGGTCCACCGTGCTGGACCACCCTTGCTGCCAGCTGCGACTGATATTCTTTGGAAGCCATCATTCACACACTCACGTTGCCAGTTTTTAAGTCATTCTAGAAACGGTGCCTATAACAATTCATGCTGCAAGCTCATTTCACAACAAACCATTCAAAGTGTTCATTAAGTATTTCCCCAAAACTGGAATGAAATAGAGGCGTCATGTAAAAAAGTGAAAGCTGACATGATTCTGATACAAATTTTTAAAACCCCTAGGAGAAAGATGGTGTTTTAGATCAGATCAATAAGATTGCTATCTTTACTTAATTCAGTGGTAAAAAATCCTACCAAATGTCTTTTCCCCCCTTTGGAGACAGAGATTCCAGTGAAATTAGCATAGGACAATCACGACTGTATCCCAAGACTGAGGCCTGTATACCGTGTATCCATTCCAAACGGCTTTATAGTGATTTTTGACAATATATCCTATCGCTTTAACAATATCGCCATATCGTTTTTGCGCTAGTTGGCTGTACCTAGGGGCAGGGTAGCCTAGTGGTTAGAGCATTGGACTAGTAACCGAAAGGTTGCAAGTTCAACCCCCCGAGCTGACAAGGTACAAATCTGCCGTCCTGCCCCTGAACAGGCAGTTAACCCACTGTTCCTAGGCCGTCATTGAAATAAAGGTAAAATAAACCTGCAACAAAATTCCAGTACGCCAATTTGTTTTCAGCACTTTTATTTCCATGACTGATCAAAACTCGTTCTCATGTCTCTCGCTCTACACTTCAAACATTTGAAATAGTTATTTATTTATTTTATTTTTTACATTTGGATAAAAGTAGAGACTCAGAGCTACAAAATGTTTTATCATACCCTCCAGTTGAGGAACTAACGGAAAGCAATTCTGCTTTGAAAATGGATAAACTTGTAACCCCACTTTTGAGAAAATGGCCCTTGAATGTTTTGTTACATCTTCTGGAGAGCTCTTCTTTGTCGACACCTATTTAGCATCTTTCACACCATCTAAAGCCTTGGTCCCACCCATCTCTTTAAGGATTCACATGAGACCATGTGCTAATCCGAGTAAGTAAGGTAGAGTAGTAAACAACTAAAGATAAAGACTAAAAGTTGTCAATGTAGTAGCACACAATAAAGGAAAAACTCCAGGTAAAAATACACTTTATCTAGTCCTTCACATTACCGTCGCTGGTAAACAGACACTATATCAAATCAAATCTAAGTTTGTCACATGCACAGAAGTTGTATACCGTACAGTGAAATAGTTAGTTGCATATTAGCAATATCAAAAACAGAACATGTCATTGTTAGATGATGCTTACCCAGACAAATTGATGGGTCATATGAAAGAAATGTATAACCACACCCCAGCCACATCTAGCTAAGTGGATGGGTCACTATTGTCTAGTCATGTACATAGGTAGGCCGTCATTGTAAATAAGAATTTGTTCTTAACGGACTTGCCTAGTTAAATAAAAGGTTCAATAAAATATATAAATAAAATGTTCATGAAATACAATATTATGGTGAGCAACATGTTAGCAATAAAATCACAGTATTGAATAGAGTCGCAATACATATCATATCGGCACCTACTGTAAATATCGTGCTAATATCCTATCGAGGTCCCTGGCAATTCCCAGCCTATTGATTTAGGAGTGAGTTCAGTCAGGCTTAAAGTCATCGATAGAATAAGATGGGGATCAGGGACTCATTATGGCAATACTCATGTTGTATGCACAAGTAAAGCAGAGACAGCCTGTTCGACCTTTTCTCTGCAATGGAATTACTTGGTTTCAAATCAGAATGATTTTGGAAGAACGGGGCAAGAGCTTTTGCCTCATTGTGTTGTTGCAGCCACGGAGGGAAACAAATACAAAGGTTTTCCATCAAGCCAAATGCAAACAACATCGCTTTATATTGGGGTTTATTTTTTAGGAAGGTGATGTGATATTAATTGACAACAATCCTTGAGATATATTCTACAAATATTTTTGTGTTGCATTTGTGGCCACCGAGCAAGAGGGGTGAAATGTATGACTTCCGCTTGTGATCTTCGTTGCTCAGTCAAATCATGGCCTCTAGAACACTGGTTAGCCTAAACATCCATCTTCATTAATTAACTGTAACAGCAGCTTAATTTGCTGTTAAATTAACTTATGTCAACAGCAACAAAAAAAAAGACATTTGAATTTGGTCTCAACTGTGAAAGCATTGTAACAACAATCCACAGATTTACATTTGTTTGCCTTAGTAATTTCCTCTTGTTACAGACAGTCATCTCTCTCTGGATGTCTCAAAGTTGCCCCCAGGTTTCATTGCTAAGCCAAGTTTTCATGAGAAATCTCAAATGTGACATCATTTACAGTATATCAACAACTGCTAATGTCACAGAATGGTTGTCCTAGAGCTCTCTGATAGTATAAGTACTACTCAGAGTAACAACTTTGGTGTTGACTGTACCTAACACAATCAGGATAGTTGTAAACTGAATTTAAGATCCCATTCATTTGAATTCATATCTGTCTTGCTTCCCATATGCTCAACATCTAAATGTAAATATAGCAGTGATATCAAAACATGGATGTCTCTGAGAGATGGGTTGGTTATAAACTTAGAGCTACGAGCACGGTGTTTTAATGGCATGGCCTTACAGCATTTCCTGATCTATTTGCAGGTTATTCTGGTTAACCAATAGCAACATGTCAACCATGGAATTTACATCCCAGCACCTAATATAAGGACTTCTCTAAAGAAGCACACAGCTTCAATATATAGTATTTAGGTATTTTAACTTAGATTTAGGAACCCTAAAAAACAATTTTGTGCAGTGTGGATCTACTGTAAAATGTACGGCTAGGGAGTGAACATTACTTAAATAAGGGTTACATGGAGAAAATCTGACCTTAAAATGGACAGCCCTCCATTCAGCAAAACATATTTCACCTAAACCCTCCCTGAACGCTTGAATAAACAAGCGACACTGCCATACCCAAAATAATAATTCAAACAAAGTGGATGGCAGAGAATATGTCTGCCGTTTACCCTCACTTCTTGGACAGACCAGAGCCTTAGATATGTTCTTCGTCCTATAAGCATTACATGGCAACGCAGAAATTGTTGTACTGCACAGGGCTACAGGCCAGAAAAAGCCTTATATAGAAATGCATGCAAGACACACATCAGTGTGTCTTATTTGCAACAAAACTGTCCCTGTTTGCAAATCATTGAATCTGAGAAGTCATTAGGAATTAGGAATCTGAGCAGAAAAATGTAAGCTTTAACTGCTGGCTACTCTTCTTCCATGGCTTAACCCAACAAGTGTTTCCCTAAAAGCTGTCTGGGTTTAAACACTGATTGTAAAGAAAGTGAATAGCTTAATCAATTGATAGTGACAGAATTAGATTACTTCCCAAGCAAAGTCAGCCTCAATGTCAAAGAATGGAAACAATGATATCCCCATATGCATCAGAGTCACGTCTTTCCCTGGTATTTATTTTACAGCTTGTTTCTAGCATAAAGGATCACAGACCAAAGCTCTGTTATAGATCACTTTATATCATTGGATAATTTTCTTCCAAATCTTAAGTTAACAAGGGTAGGCCTGTGCTTTGACATTTTCTTTAATAAAAAAGGTAGGCCTATGGCATATTGTCTTATAAAACCAAGACTCGAATTGAGGGTGTAACTCAACAGCCCTTCACTGACACAGAGGTAGGCTATTTAGAGTGTGCATGGTGGGTGGAGGAATTGACCGACAAATCTAAGAATATAGAAGCCTATAACCTAATGTCGTCTGTGAAACAGGTAGGCCTAACTCTTATTTATTAAATAGGAATAAATAGGCTCCAACAGAAAGCCCGCTTGTTGCTTGTAAAGTCTAATTCAAATGAAAAATGGAATTTAAATGAATTTTGCCTACTTGCAGCACCATGAGCTTTCCATTTCCAATTGATTGTGCCGTGGTTGCTGCTTCAAGTTTCAGCACCACAATGTAAGTCACTCGAAATCGGGCTTATTGGCAGGTCTATAACTCTGATAAATAAATAATGGGCGAGAAACATTGTTTTTAATCAAATTAATTATAGCAGTAGCAAGCTATCAAAGTTGACCTCCGGTCCTCCTCCTCAAACTGAACAGAAGAAATGCTATAGGATAGTCTGCACACAAAAATATGCATTTTTTTGGACTAGGACTAATCAACAATTATTTTTTGGAATAAACCTTCGACTCTCCTCCTGAAGTGCCATCGTAGCCCTACGTGGCACAGCCATTGCTTAAGCAGTACACAAAAAAGTTTATGATTAGCAAGAGCAGACCGGGGCTCAGGGTTGGAATATCCATTGCAGTGTTATTTAGATCCATCCCATCAGCTATCTTAGAAATATAACTTTGCTCTCTGCTTCTCCGATTATGCACTTTGTAGCCTATAGGCTATGGCTCATTTAATTGAGACTACACTAAATAGCCTATAGACGCACTTGACATTGCATGGCAAGTGGAGAATGAGAGATGAGGGGCTGCATCGGGCACACATCGAAACACAGCCTAATAAGCAACTAATTCTTAAAAACAAAAATATTGAAATTATCAATCAAATTTCGATCCATCCCGTAGTGAGTAAAATAAAAAGTGGTAAAGTTTAGCTAAATTACACTGTTTTTCGGGGTAATATCTAATGACCGATGGATGTGAAAATTAGACCATTTTTCTTTACGTTTAAACTGCAAAAAAAAAAAAAAAAAACATTTAAGTTGAAAATGTCAAAATTCCATATCAAATCCTTTTGCGTGGGGGAATGAAGTTCTACTGCAGCCACACAATCTGCTTCGGGCAGGTGAAATGTTGTCCCGAATACAACCGTTAGGCCTAATTCACGTTGACTCTAGTATCCCTAACATGGGATACACAAACAAAACTACAGACGAGACACATTCCTTGCCAAATCACGACAGCTTTATCACAAATTCAAAATGGACTGGCTGATTAAAGTAGGTGCATGTGGTCCAACCGTGAGCTTCTTAAAGTTAAGGATTCGATTTTGTTTAAACGTACACAGAACAAGAGAAAATAAGAGGGTATCCTCTACTGTCTTACATTTATGCCTCCAGGTGGGCAAGCCTCTGGCTCAACTTCCCGTATGAATCTACAGTGCATTCATACAGTATTCAGACCCCTGGACCTTTTCCAAAGCCTTATTCTACTTTATTTAAAAACATTTATTCCCCTCAATCACACAATACCCCATAATGACAATGCAAAAACTGTTTTTTAGAAATGTTTGCAAAAGTATTCAAAAATATATATATATATATATTAATGCCACATTTACATAAGGATTCAGACCCTTTACTCAGTACTTTGTTGAAGCAAGTTTGGCAGCGATCACAGCATTGAGTGTTCTTGGGTATGACGATACAAGGTTGGCACACCTGTATTTGGGGAGTTTCTCCCATTCTTCTCTGCAGATCCTCCAGAGATGTTCCATCAGCTATTGTTGATCAGGTTCAAGTCCGGGCTCTGGCTGGGCCACTCAAGGACATTCAGAGACCTGTCCTAAAGCCACTCCTGTATTGTCTTGGCTGTGTGCTTAGGGTCAGTATTCTGTTGGAAGGTGAACCTTGGCCCAGTCTGAGGTCCTGAGCGCTCTGGAGCAGGTTTCCATCAAGGATCTCTCTGTACTTTGCTCCATTCATCTTTTCCTCGATCCTGACTAGTCTCCCAGTCCCTGCCGCTGAAAAACTGGCCACTCTACCATCAAGGCCTGATTGATGGAGTGCTGCAGAGATGGTTGTCCTTCTGGAAGGTCCGCCCATCTCCACAGAGGAACTCTGGAGCTCTGTCAGAGTGACCATCGGGTTCTTGGTCACCTGCCTGACCAAGCCCCTTTTCCAAATTGCTCAGTTTGGCTGGGCGGCCAGCTCTTGGTCTTGGTGGTTCCAAATTTCTCACATTTAAAAACCACTTGATACTTCCCATCCCGGGTCCGGGAGCGTAATCATCATCTGACAATAATTAGCATAACGCAACGGACATAAATATTACTAGAACATATTCAGATTCATGAAATCACAAGTGAAATATGTTGAACCACAGCTTAGCCTTTTGTTAATCACCCTGTCATCTCAGATTTTGAAAATATGCTTTACATTCAAAGCAAGACAATCATTTGTGTAAGTTTATCGATAGCCTAGCATAGCATTTTGCCTAGCTAGCAGCAGGCAACCTGGTCACGAAAATCAGAAAAGCAATCAAATTAAATAGTTTACCTTTGATGAGCTTCGGATGTTTTCACTCACGAGACTCCCAGTTAGATAGCAAATGTTCCTTTTTTCCAAAAATATTATTTTTGTAGGCGAAATAGCTCCGTTTGTTCTTCACGCTTGGCTGAAAAATCGACCGGAAATTGCGGTCACGAAAACGCCGAAAAATATTCCAAATTTGCTCTATAATATCAACAGAAACATGGCAAACGTTGTCAATAATCAATCAATCATGGCTACCTCTGTATTTTACGCAAGAATCACTCAGAGCCATCAGGTGACCACTTATGCAATATAGTCGCTTCCGCTCATTCTTCAACATAAATTCGCAAAACTACGTCAAAATGCTGTAGACACCTTGGGGAATACGTAGAAAAAGGAATCTGGTTGATAGCCCATTCACTGCTCAATAGGGACGCATCGGAACGCAGAGCTTTCAAAACATGAGTCACTTCCGGATTGGATTTTTCTCAGGCTTTCGCCTGCAATATCAGTTCTGTTATACTCACAGACAATATTTTTACAGTTTTGGAAACTTTAGAGTGTTTTCTATCCTAAGCTGTCAATTATATGCATATTCTAGCATATTGTCCTGACAAAATAGCCCGTTTACATTGGGAACTCTATTTTTCCAAAAATGAAAATACTGCCCCCTAGTTAGAATGATGGAGGCCACTGTGTTCTTGCGGATCTTCACTGCTGCAGAAATGTTTTGGTACCATTCCCCAGATCTGTGCCTCGACACAATCCTTTCTCAGAGCTCTACGGGCAATTCCTTCGACCTCATGGCTTGGTTTTTGCTCTGCCATGCGCTGTCAACTGTGGGACCTTATATAGACAGGTGTGTGCCTTTCCAAATCATGTTCAATTGAATTTACCAGATGGACTCCAATCAAGTTGTAGAAACATCAAGGATGATCTATGGAAACCTGATGCACCGGAGCTCAATTTCGAGACTCATAGCAAAGGGTCTGAATACCCGTTTTTGCTTGGTCATTATGGGCTATTGTGTGTAGAATGAGGGAAAAAAATACTTGAATCCATTTTAGAATAGGGCTGTAATCTAACACAATGTGGAAAAAAGTAAAGGGGTCTGAATAGTTTCAGAATGTACTGTATGCACCCTACTCTCATTGGTTGACCATTTTATGGATAAAGTACTAGCCTGCACAGATCATTTACATAAAAAGTTAAGTTTTCTGACCAAACATTTCCCTAATCCTTTCTAAATCTACCAATAGTTGAAAGGAGAGTAAAATCTGGTGTTTTGGCTAGGTCGAACACAAAACAAGAAACAGGTCAAGTAGGCATATTAATTAAAAAGGAGCGCAAAAAGCAGTTATCTAGCCAAGGTATGACTCAAGCCAAAAGAAAAAAACAAGAGGCAACAGATACTACTACAGCTCTTGAAATTACACTGAACAAAAATCTAAAATGCAACATGTAAAAGTTTTGGTCCCATGACTCATGAGCTGAAATAAAAGATCAGAAATATTCCAGACGCACAAAAGCTTATTGCTCTCAAATTGTGCAAAAATGTATTTAGATCCCTGTTAGTGAGCATTTCTTTTTGCCAAGATAATCTATCCACCTGACAGGTGTGGCATATAAAAGACGCTGATTTAACAGCATGATCATTACACATACCTTGTGCTGGGGACAATAAAAAGTCATTCTAAAATGGGCAGTTGTGTCACACAATACAATGCCACAAATGTCTGAAGTTTTGAGAGAGCGTGCAATTGGCATGCTGACTGCAGTAATGTTCACCAGAGCTGTTGCCAAATCATTTAACGTTCATCTCTCTACCATAACGCTGTTTTAGAGAATTTGGCAGTATATCCAACCAGCCTTACAACCACAGACCATGTGTATGGCGTTGTGTGGGAGAGCGGTTCGCTGATGTCAATGTTGTGAACAGAGTGCCCCATGTCTGCGGTGGGGTTATGGTATGGGCAGGCATAAGCTACGAATGAACTCAATCACATTTAAATGGATGGCCATTTGAACGCATAGAAATACCGTGATGAGACCCTGAAGCCCATTGTGAGGCCAACACTGTTAGAATCATGCCTTCACTTAGGCTGTCTGCAAGCCTGTACATGTTCAATAAGACCTGGAACGGGCCATCTTCTTCAAACAGTGCCTTCGTTGTGTCTAAGGCAACCAGCATATTTCTGAGTGGGTGGGTGGGGGGGGGGGGGGGGGGGGGTAAAGGAAGGAAAGAAATCCCAACATTGTCTCTAAACCCCATCCATACAATGACTGAATACATAACAAAAATCTTAGATACCGTAAAGATTGACAGTAAGAAGTAATTCAAGCTATATAAAAATAGACTCAGATCTTCGGCATCTGGTAAGATACCTACTGTAGATCCAGAGATACACACCACCACCCCCCAAACCTCTACAAGCAGCGATGTTGCTGATAACTACTATGTTGAGTGAAAATGTATTTGCTCTGATCGTAATATGTTGTCGTCTCACCTAGTTATCATAAAATGAATGTACTAATGTAAGTCGCTCTGGATAAGAGAGTCTGCTATATGATGGCAATGTTAAATGTAAGAAGCGTATATAGCCGGGGGAAAGGGTTGAGAGCAGCAACCTACGAGTGCTAGAATGTAATGGGTGCATTCTTTTCAATTCACAGTGAGGGGAAACATCCACACACAGCAAATTGAAATCTGAATATCAAGCATGAGACAGCACTAGGGCTGGGGAGTATTTGTAAATTGTAAACTCTAATGCTGAAATTTGGCTGGCAAGTGCATTGTTCCTCCTTCCACTAAAACAAAGCACGTCATTGTTGAAGAAGGCTAGGAATAGGACTTTTTCCATGTTCTATAAAACTTCAATATGCATGATTAGCCTAAGGCAAATACATTGCAACACGGTCTTAGGGCAAATCTGAGGCAGCAGCACTGTCATTAAGAGCACAAAGAGGCTCTATTACAGTTAAAGCTGCTAGTCCTCCGCTCATCACTACTGGCCTGTGGCCGTCACACAATCCAAAACTCTACTGTGAAGTGCAATCTCTCAAACACATGAGATTGTTACAAACTCATTCTCAGCTATGACAAAACAAAAATACACACGTGTTTTTAGGGCTATGGCTCTCTCTCTCCCTCTCTACACAGCACAAGCAGTGAAAAAAAAAACTGTTTTATCAGCGGAGTAGTGAGGGTGGCCTGTGAGTTAAATCCTTGTGTCAAAGTACACATTTCTGCTGGTGCCATCCCTGGCCAGTCCCTTCAGAGTCCTATTACTGTCTTATAGTGGCTTTAGCCCCTTGTTAGATAATACTGTAATACTGTCAGGGAGACAATCTCCTCATTTATCCAAGTATCACAACCATGTGTGGGTCACCAGAGTCTGAGTCAAGCTGTTTTATTGCCCTCTATTATACAGAGACTAAACATTGCAATACTTTGTTAATACCTCATAGTAAGCACTGAGGATATGTATTTCTTACAAATTACTATGAACATATTTTAAACTTGCATGCCTAATCTTTACAGTCATAATACATTGGAATTGCTTTACATTCACATGATATACACAAAAAATATAAATAAAATACAAATCAACCAGCACTTGCACTTGTAAACACCAGAGTAGTGGGTTTGATTCCCGGGACCACCCACACATCAAATGTATGCACGCATGACTAAGTTGCTTTGGATAAAAGTACCTGCTAAATGGTATATATTGTTATTATTATCATATTACCTGTTACGTAATCAGCAGTGATGAATATGTCCTATGAATGCTTTATTATGAGAGTCAATGCAATCCTTCTCATGGCCGTGGTACATCTTTAGAGCGACAGGACTTATGGAAAATGGAGCCATTGTGTATGGGGGCAGCGCAGACAAGTGGGGTTTTGCCCAATAGAGCCTCTGGCTCACTTGACAGAAACGTGTGGTGGTGAAGCATTTGTGACGATGAATCTAATGACTACGGCTATGAACTCCAAAATCATTTCTCCACTCAAAGCAGCACTCCTCCGTCACTTTTGTCTTTGTCAAATATCTCCATTGAGCAGTGGTGGAAAAGGTACCCAATTTTCATACTTGAGTAAAAGTAAAGATACTTTAATAGAAAATGATTCAAGTAAAGGTCACCTAGTAAAATAGTACTAAAGAGTAAAAGTCTAAAAGTATTTGGTTTTAAATATAATTAAGTATCAAAAGTAAATGTAGTTGCTAAAATATACTTATGTATACAAAGTACAAATAATTTCAATTAACCTTTCTGGTCTCCCCATCCCGGATCCGGGATCGTGAATACAGACTCAAGCTCATTACCATAACGCAACGTTAACTATTCATGAAAATCGCAAATGAAATGAAATAAATATGCTAGCTCTCAAGCTTAGCCTTTTGTTAACAACACTGTCATCTCAGATTTTCAAAATATGCTTCTCAACCATTGCAAAACAAGCATTTGTGTAACAGTATTGATGGCTAACGTAGCATTTAGCATTAGCATTCAGCTGGCAACATTTACACAAAAAAACAGAAAAGCATTCAAATAAAATCATTTACCTTTGAAGAACTTCAGATGTTTTCAATGAGGAGACTCTCAGATAGCAAATGTTCAGTTTTTCCTGAAAGATTATTTGTTTAGGACAAATCGCTCCGTTTTCTGCGTCACGTTTAGCTATGAAAAAACCCCTGTATCCAGGATTGTGTAAATCTATCAGCAAGCTCATTAGCATAACACAACGTTAACTATTTATGAAAATCGCAAATGAAATGAAATAAATATGCCATCTCTCAAGCTTAGGCTTTTGTAAACAACACTGTCATCTCAGATTTTCAAAATATGCTTCTCAACCATAGGAAAACAATCATTTGTGTAAAAGTAGCTAGCTAGCGTTAGCATTTCGCGTTAGCATTTAGCGTTAGCATTAGCGTTAGCATCCAGCACGCAACAAAAACATAAAAGCCTTCAAATAAAATCATTTACCTTTGAAGAACTTCTGATGTTTTCAATGAGGATACTCTCAGTTAGATAGCAGATGCTCAGTTTTTCCAAAAAGATTCCTTGTGTATTAGAAATAGCTCCGTTTTATACATCACATTTGGCTACCAAAACAAATCTGAAAATTCAGTCCTCAAAACGCGAACTTTTTTCCAAATTAACTCCATAATATCGACTGAAAACATGGCAAACGTTGTTTAGAATCAATCATCAAGGTGTTTTTCACATATCTCTTCATTGATACATCGTTCTTGGACACATGCTTTCTCCCCTGAATCAAATGGTAAAGTAGAAGCAGCTGGCAATTGCGCACCGAATTCGACGCAGGACACCAGGCGGACACTTGGAAAATGTAGTCTCTTATGGTCAATCTTCCAATGATATGCCTACAAATACGTCACAATGCTGCTAAGACCTTGGGCGAACGACAGAAAGTGTAGGCTCATTCGTTGCGCAATCACAGCCATATAAGGAGAGAATGGAAAACAGAGCTTCAGAAATTCTGCTAATTCCTGGGTGATGCATCATCTTGGTTTCGCCTGTAGAATGAGTTCTGGGGCACTTACAGACAAAATCTTTGCAGATTCTGAAACTTCAGAGTGTTTTCTTTCCAAAACTGTCAAGAATATGCATAGTCGAGCATCTTTTCGTGACAAAATATCGCGCTTAAAACGGGAACGTTTTTTATCCAAAAATGAAATAGCGCCCCTAGAGCTCTAACAGGTTAAGCAAACCAGATGGTACCATTGAATTTTTTATTTTAGGAAAGCCAGGTTCACACTCCAACACTCAGACATAATTTACAAATGTGTGTTTAGTGAGTCCGCCAGGTCAGCGGCAGAAGGGTTGACCACGGCTATTCTCTTGATAAGTGCGTGAATTGGACCCTTATCCTGTCCTGCTAAGCATTCAAAATGTACTTTTGGGTGTCAGGGGGGAAAAAAATCTTTAGGAATGTAGTGAAGTAAAAGTTGCCAAAAAATATAAATAGTAAAGTACAGATATCCCAAAAAACTACTTAAGTAGTACTTTCAAGTATTTTTACACCACTGCCATTGAGACGTAGTGACACTTGTCAAAATAATATGCCTAATTATCTGTCCCCAGTACCCATGATCATAAAAAACATGCATAATTTGTCATTCATGGACGTCACACGTCATAGAAAAGGGTCAGTTATATATTTCTCCGAACAGGAAATGAGTCAGCAAATTGAAAGCAGTATTACAACATTTATTTAAAAACTCACAATGGGATATCAAAAAACAAATGATTTCTGTGTAAGCTACTTTCCCTCATCATGGCACTGAGTGGCAGCACTGTTGGAGGTGATTGACCAGCTCGTGGAAGAACACTAGCAGTTTTGTTCATCAGTGGAGCTCCTCAAGCATGGCAGATTAGGACAAATCAGCTCTCTGAAGAGCAGAGCGTTAGTGCTCCAAACCAGGTCCATTTGTATGGCTTAGCCTGGCAGCAGACAAGAGTAACACACATCAGATAAATAAAGGTACACAAACAACCTACAAAACACAGTAGTCCAGGGTGCTCATGCTGATTAGATATGTTTATTAGTCACATGAACATGTAATTGCAGGGTACAGTGACATTCTTAAGCTCCAAAAGGTCAAAAAGAGAAGTGAATGAAACAATATACATGCATTTACAACTGTAACAATGACACTGTAAATGTCTATTGGAGGGTGAAGACATGTTTTTTTCCATGATGCTCCTATACTGCCCGCTTCTGAATGATGGAAGGGTGAGAACAGACAGTGGCTCGGCTGGCTGAGGTCCTAGATGATCTTCTGGCAAGATGGCGGCGACGAACACGGTAGCTCCTACACTCAAGCTCCTACAAAACTTTCCAGGTTTCTACTTTTTCTTGTGTTTTCCTCAAATTTTCATAGACCCGGGTAGAACTATTGGAATATGAATCGCTGGTTACTCACCATCCACCCGACCTTCCCAAATTCCCGGAGATGGTGGAACAATGGCGCCGGGTAGCCTGGGAGTCCTACCGGAGAGAAGGAAACGAAGATGCCGGCGGAGAGGCAGTCGTGCAGGGGTCTTTGTGAGATTGAGAAGCCGGATGACCCATCCTCCATTACAGAGCATACTACCTCGCCAATGTTCAATCATTAGTGAATAAACTCAGCACGAGGATCTCCTTCCAGAGGGACATCAGATTACGCATCACTCTCATACTGCAACAAAATATTTAGCAGTTTTTTCTGAAACTTTTGCTTTCCTTCGACATCCAAATGGATTATATAAAACCAGCAGGTTTTACAGTTTATCAACTGGATAGGAAGCAGGCTCTCTCTGGCAAGAACAAAGGCGGAGGTTTCTGATTCATGAACAATAACTAGCGGTGTAATGGGGGCAACGTGCAGGAAATTGTGAGCTTCTGCTCTCCTGAGTAGGAATACTTGGTCATCAAATGTTGCCCTTTTTACTTTCAGAGGGAGTTCTCAGGGACTATCGCCGTGTATATCACGCCCAGGGTTTCCGTTAGGAAAATGTGGCGTCAGACATTTGACCGGCAGTATTTTAATTAAGAAAGACATAAAATCACATTTAGTTTAGGGAAATTCATTTCAACAAGCAACTCTGACGCAACCGCATGCCTTACCGAACTCTGATGAGCAATTTGAAGATGTTAGAAAACATAGGCGGCGTATCCACAAAGCTCGGAGAATCAAGGCATTCCCTAAAGTGAATTGAATTGCCAAAATTATATAGCCTAATTAGCTTACTCCTGTCTATACAGAAATAAATAAAATCATTCAAAATAGGCCACTACACCAGAAAGCATGATTTGGCCACAGAGGATCATTAGTTCATAAGTAATAAACTAGATTGTTTTAAAAGCGCATCGCCTACAGTCAGACGGGCCCACAATTTGCGCAGAGCACAACGCAAATAGCAAATCGATGATTATAAATCATAAATCATAAGTCACAACGCAGCAAAAAAGACCCAGCAAGGCATATCGCAGTATTTAAAAATACAAATCACTGAAAAACTATTCAGAAAACAAATGACTATTGCTGTAAAGAGAAGACAATAAGAAGACTCCAATCAGTCTTTTAGTTATCAAAATTCTCAACTTAATTGAGCAAAAAGTAGCACAATGGCACCAGCAGAGAACATCAGCCATTTCCCCGGTAAGTAAGCATATTCACTGTCTTTATCATTGGATCAGTGCCACTTTTGTTTGTTTTTGGAAAATAATTTCCTCCTCCAGGTTATATGGACGTCATATTGTATGACTTTTTCCACTTTGTTAGGTTACAGCCTTATTCTAAAACTGATTAAATAACTGTTTTCCCTTATCAAACAAAAGGAATTGTCCGTGGAGCTCAGAGACAGCATTATGTCGACACACAGATCTGTGGAAGGGTACCAAAACATTTGTGCAGCATTGAAGGTCCCCA
Source organism: Oncorhynchus mykiss (assembly GCF_057628025.1). Taxonomy (NCBI): domain Eukaryota; kingdom Metazoa; phylum Chordata; class Actinopteri; order Salmoniformes; family Salmonidae; genus Oncorhynchus; species Oncorhynchus mykiss. Next base: position 31,478,626 of record NC_143041.1, on the reverse strand, counting down.
AGAAGTCAGTGACATCCATCATTCTTAAATGGAAGAAGTTTGGAACCATTAAGATTCTTCCTAGAGCTGTCCGCCCGGCCAAACTGAGCAATTGGGGGAGAATGGCCTTAGTCAGGGAGGTGACCAAGAATCCGATGGTCACTCTGAAGGAGCTCCAGAGTTCCTCTGTGGAGATGGGATTCTGGAAGGTTCTCCCAACAATCTCCGTAACATGCCAAAAGGCATGTCTCAGGTCATGAGAAACAAGATTCTCTGGTTTGATGAAACCAAGATTGAACTCTTTGGGCCTGAATGCCAAGTGTCATGTTTGGGAAAAAATCTAGCACCATCCCTACGGTGAAGCATGGTGGCAGCGTCATGCTGTGGGGATGTTTTTCAGCGGCAGGGACTGGGAGACTAGTCAGGATCGAGGGAATGATGAATGGAGCGAAGTACAGAGAGATCCTTGGTGAAAACCTGCTCCAGAACCTCAGACTGGGGGGCGAAGCTTGTAGCGTCATACCCACAAAGACTTGAGGCTGTATTTGATACCAAAAGGTGCTTCAACAAAGTACTGAGTAAAGGGTCTGAATACTTATGCAAATGTCATATTTCCATTTTATTTTTGTATTTTTTTGCAAAAACTCTGAAAAACTGTTTTTTCCTTTGGCGTTACGGGGTAGTGTGTGTAGATTGATGAGGGGGGAAAAAAACAATTTAATCCATTTTAGAATAAGGCTATAAAAAATCAAGGGGTCTAAATACTTCCCGAATTAACTGTATTCAATGCCAAAGTGACAACGAACAATGAAATATTAGAATCAAATGTGAAAATCATTATCATCACAACAATTACTCTAGCAAATCAAACATCCAGTAACCTGTTCAAAAATGTAACCTGAAGATGATCAGTTATGATGCTCTTTGTCAAGCGTAACTCATAGTCCTGTGATAGTCCAGTGTCACTTTGTGACATAGCTACGCGGTTCTGAGACCACCATCCGCAGGGGACAGGGATGCACAACTCGAACGAGCACCTCCCCACCATACCAAACCAACGTGACTCCGGTATGAGTCCTCCTTTCATTTTCAATGTATTGACAGATGGCGAAATTGCATGAGCTGCGCTGAGAAAAGTATGAAAGCCTACGGTCCAATATTCTAGAATGCTGCTGTGCGTACTCGTTCACATTGAGAAATTCTCTACCTTTTCTTCAAAACCCACTTTTTCATTTACATTTCTTTATACTTGCAAATGAATCAATTCCAAAAAGACCTTTGACTTAAAAAGCTGAGGAAGCACAGCATGGCCCTTCTTTACACTAGTGGGCGCAACTACACTGTTGGCCGCTGAGCAAAAGCAGAACAATCAGTTTATCAATAATTGTGTTGCAGAGCAGAAATCAGATCAAACCCTTTGGAGCAAGAGATAAAAGCTGACAATCTGGTTACCATACACATCCAGTGAGTGCATTCTCACCAAGCCGCAGCAGCTCCCAATACAATCAAGTGGGAGGTTGGGGAAAGCATTAACCCTCTGACCCGGCTGCTTACATTGAGGATCTCAAACCTGCCATGACTACATACGCCTAATTTTAGGCCTCTCGGTGTATAGTTTCCTCAGTTCAAGGCAGCCACTCTCTGGCGTCTTCACAGTGAAACTGTAGGTTTGGAACTGTAAATGTCTGGGTGACGTTTGTTGGTTTGTGTAAAATGTAGGTCTGTAAACTAGAATTTCCTAGGTGGAGAGCAATAAATAACATTCAATTTCAATGGTTAAAGAGGCCTCTTGAGCAGTCATAAAGATAGAAGCCTAAACATCTTCTGTATATTCCATATCACACGATTCAAACTAAGATGCAGACTTCCTCAGAAAAAAAGCATACTTCATGGGATTCATTCAATTGAAAACATGTTTAGGTGCCATAAGGATATAAATACATTCTAGCTAAAATTGGATTACTACAGGAGCAGCAGTAAAGGGGACTTTCAATAGTCCAAAACAGCAGAGGGATCCAGTCTGCAGGAGCCTGACTCCTGCTACTGCAGACTGGATCCCTCTGCTGTTTCGGGCTGTCGACAGGCTCCTGCAGACTGGATCCCTCTGCTGTTTCGGGCTGTCGATAGCCCGAAACAGCAGAGGGATCCAGTCTGCAGTAGCAGGAGTCACAGGACAAGAGGGAGCATAATGGTGTTTGGCTCTCTGCTACTGTGGGCACCTTTTACTGCTGCTCTCCTACAAAGCAAGATCTTCACCTTCCCAAATCACAGACAGACCTAGAGCTGACGGACTAATTGTTGAGATAGCAATAGCCTGTCTAACATATGGATAGAACTACAATAAAAGTGCATTATGTTTAGTGATGAGGGAAAAAAACTGATAGTTACAGTGCCTTCAGAAAGTATTCACGCCCGTTGACTTTTTCTACATTTGTGTTACAGCCTGGATTTCAAATTGATTCTATAAAAATAAAAATAATGTTGTCACTGGCCTAGACACAAAAACCCATAACGACAATATGGAATAATGTTTTTCCAAATATTTAGAAATTAAATTACAATTGAAAAGCTGAAATGTATTGAGTCAATAAGTATTCAACTCCTTTGTTATGGCAAGCCTAAATAAGTTTAGGAGTAAATATTTGCTAAACAAGTCGCATAATAAGTTGCATGGACTTACTCTGTGTGCAATAATAGTGTTTAACATGATTTTTAAATGACTACCTCAGCTCTGTACCCCACGCATACAATGTTCTGTAAGGTCCCTCAGTCAAGCTTTCTCCTAAGGATGGATAAACAACATTGTAGTTACTCCACAATACTAACATAATTGACAGAGAGAAAAGAAGGAAGCCTGTACAGAATAAAACATATCCAAAACATGTTCCAAACAGGATGCAAGACAGTAATACTGAAAGAAATATGGCAAAGCAATTCATTTTTTTGTGTTATGTTTGGGAAATCCAATACAACACATTAACTACCACTCTCCATATTTTCAAGCATAGTGGTGGCTGCATTATGTTATGGGTATACTTGTAATCATTAAGGACTGGGGAGTTTCACGATAAAAAAAATAAACTAATGGAGCTAAGCACAGGCAAAATCCGAGAGGAAAACCTGGTTCAGTCTGCATTCCAGCAGACACTGGGAGATGAATTCACCTTTCAGCAGGACAATAACCTAAAACACAAGGCCAAATCTACTAGTTGGTTACCAAGAAGACAGTGAATGTTCCTGCATGGCCGAGTTACAGTTTTGACTTAAATCTACTTTAAAAATCTATGGCAAGAACTGAAAATGATTGTCTAGCAATGATCAACAACCAATTTGACAAAGCTTGTAGAATTTCAAAAAGAATAATGGGCAAATATTGCACAATCAAGGTGTGCAAAGCTCAGAGACTAAAAGCCAACTTATGCTTCATCTGGACATGAGGTTTCGTATGCAGGGTGTGACGAATTGCAGAGCCTCTGGAGGCATACAGAGGCCAAATTGAGCTCCGTACCGCATCATTGTGTGCCTCCCAGATTTTGTAACAATGCGGAGGGCACCGTATAGCTCCGCATTGACATGATTGGTTGAAGGTAGGTGGGTGCAAGAGGTCTTGTATAAACACAAACTCACTTCCTTGAAGCACAAAACATGTATGAATCATCCTAACCAGCTTTCCCTCCAAATACACCTCCTCTGTTTTCAACCAACATCTCAGCGATCACTGCCTCATTGCCTGCATCCGTAATGGGTCTGCAGTCAAACGACCACCCCTCATCACAGTCAAACGCTCCCTAAAACACTTCAGCGAGCAGGCCTTTCTAATCGACCTGGCCCGGGTATCCTGGAAGGATATTGACCTCACACCGTCAGTAGAGGATGCCTGGTTAGTCTTTAAAAGTGCCTTCCTCACCATTTTAAATAAGCATGCCCCGTTCAAAAAATGTAGAACCAGGAACAGCTATAGCCCTTGGTTCACTTCACCTGACTGCCCTTGACCAGCACAAAAACATCCTGTGGCATACTGCATTTGCATTGAATAGCCCCCGCGATATGCAACTTTTCAGAGAAGTTGGTAACCAATATACACAGGCATTTAGGAAAGCTAAGGCTAGCTTTTTCAAACAGAAATGTACATCCTATAGCAAAACAAGTTCTGGGACACTGTAAAGTCCATAGAGAATAAGAGCACCTCCTCCCAGCTGCCCACTGCCTGAGGCTAAGACACATTGTCACCACCAATAAATCCACTATAATTGAGAATTTCAATAAGCATTTTTCTATGGCTGGCCATGCTTTCCACCTGGCTACCCCTACCCCGGTCAACTGCCCTGCCTCTCTTTCTAAAATTATCTGACGAAATTGTTGCAACCCCTATTACTAGCCTTTTCAACCTCTTCCGTATCATCCGAGATCCCCAAAGATTGGAAAGCTGCCGCGGTCATCTACCTATTCAAAGGGGGAGACACTCTCGACCAAAACTGCTACAGACCTATATCTATCCTACCCTGCCTTTCTAAGGCCTTCGAAAGCCAAGTTAACAAACAGATCACCGAGCATTTCGAATCCCAACGTACCTTCTGCGCTATGCAATCTGGTTTCCAAGCTGGTCACGGGTGCACCTCAGTCATGCTCAAGGTCCTAAACGATATCATAACCGGCAATAATGTGCAGCTGTATTCATCAACCTGGCCAAGGCTTTCGACTTTGTTAATCACCACATTCTTATCGGCAGACTCAACAGCCCTGGTTTACCTGGTTTACCAACTGACTGAGTTCAGTAGGTCAAATCCGAGGGCCTGTTGTCCGGACCTCTGGCAGTCTCTATGGGGGTGCAACAGGGTTCAATTCTCAGGCCGACTCTCTTCTCTGTATACATCAATGATGTCACTCTTGCTGCTGGTGATTCTCTGATTCACCTCTACGCAGACGACACCATTCTGTATACCTCCGGCCCTTCTTTGGACACTGTGTTAACTAACCTCCAGACGAGCTTCAATGCCATCCAACTCTCCTTCCATGGCCTCAAACTGCTCTTAAATGCAAGTAAAACTAAATGCATGCTCTTCAAACGATCGCTGCCCGGACCTGCCTGCCAGTCCAACATCACTACTCTGGAGGGTTCTGACTTGGAATATGTAGACAACTCGGAAGTTTACACACACTTAGGTTGGAGTCATTAAAACTCATTTTTCAACCACTCCACAAATGTATTGTTAACAAACTAGAGTTATGGCAAATCGGTTAGGACATCTACTTTGTGCATGACACAAGTCATTTTCCCAACAATTGTTTACAGACAGATTTGTTCACTTATAATTCACTGTATCACAATTCTAGTTTGTTAGAAGTTAACATACGCTAAGGTGACTGTGCCTTTAAACAGCCTGGAAAATTTCAGAAAATGTCATGGCTTTAGAAGCTTCTGATAGGCAAATTTACATCATTTGAGTCATTTGGAGGTGTACCTGTGGATGTATTTCAAGGCCAATTGTCAAACTCAGTGCCTCTTTGCTTGACATCATGGCTGATTTCTTTTGATTTTCCCAAGACCTCAGAAAAAAAATTGTGGACCTCCACAAGTCGGGTTCATCCTTGGGAGCAATTTCCAAACACCTGAATGTACCACGTTCATCTGTAAAACAATGGTACGCAAGTATAAACACCATGGGACCATGCAGCCATCATACCGCTCAGGAAGGAGACGCATTCTTTCGCATAGAAATGAACGTACTTTGGTGTGAAAAGTGAAAATCAATCCCAGAACAACAGCAAAGGACCTTGTGAAGATGCTGGAGGAAACAGGTAAAAAAAAGTATCTATATCCACAGTAAAACGAGTCCTATATCGACATAACCTGAAAGGCTGTTCAGCAAGGAAGAAGCCACCGCTCCAAAACCACCATTATAAAAGCCAGACTACGGTTTTCAACTGCACATGGGGACAAAGATTGTACTTTTTGGAGAAATGTCCTCTGGTCTGATGAAACAAAAATAGAACTGTTTAGCCATAATGACCATCATTGTGTTTGGAGGAAAAAGGGGGAGGCTTGCAAGCCGAAGAACACCATCCCAACCGTGAAGCACGATGGTGGCAGCATCATGTTGTGGGGGTGATTTGCTGCAGGAGGGACTGGTGCACTTCACAAAATAGATGGCATCATGAGGCAGGAAAATTATGTGGATATATTGAAGCAACATTTCAAGACATCAGTCAGGAAGTTCAAGTTTGGTCTCAAATGGGTCTTCCAAATGGACAATGACCCCAAGCATACTTCCAAGGTTGTTGCAAAATGGCTTAAGAACAACAAAGGCATGGTATTGGAGTGGCTAATACAAAGCCCTGACCTCAATCCTATAGAAAAAATTGAGGGCATAACTGAAAAAGCGTGTGCTTTGTGAGGAGGCCTATAAACGTAAATCAGTTACACCAGCTCTGTCAGGAGGAATGGACCAAAATTCCCCCAACTTATTGTGAGAAGCTTGTGGAAGGCTACCTGAAACGTTTGAACCAAGTTAAACAATTTAAAGGCAATGATACCAAATACTAATTGAGTGTATGTAAACTTCTGACCCACTGGGAATGTGATAAAATAAATAAAAGCTGAAATAAATCCTTCTCTCTACCATTATTCTGACATTTCACATTCTTAAAATAAAGTGGTTATCCTAACTGACCTAAGACAGGGAATTTTTACCAGGTTTAAATGTCAGGAATTATGAAAAACTGAGTTTAAATGCAGTTGGCTAAGGTGTATGTAAACTTCCAACTTCAACTGTAGGTGTCTGGTTAGACTGTAAATTTTCCTTCCAGACCCACATTTAGCATCTTCAATCCAAAATGAAATCTAGAATCGGCTTCCTATTTCGCAACAAAGCATCCTTCACTCATGCTGCCAAACATACCCTTGTAAAACTGACCATCCTACCGATCCTCGACTTCGGCGATGTCATTTACAAAATAGCCTCCAACACTCTACTCAACAAATTGGATGCAGTCTATCACAGTGCATTCCGTTTGGTCACCAAAGTCCCATATACTGCCCACCCCTGCGACCTGTACGCTCTCATTGGCTGGCCCTCGCCTCATACAAGTCTTTGCTAGGTAAAGCCCCGACTTATCTCAGCTCACTAGTCACCATAGCAGCACCCACTCGTAGCACGCGCTCCAGCAGGTATATCTCACTGGTCACCCCCAAAGCCAATTCCTACTTTGGCTGCCTTTCCTTCCAATTCTCTGCTGCTAATGACTGGAACGAACTGCAAAAAAATCACTGAAGCTGGAGACTCATATCTCCCTCACTAGCTTTAAGCACCAGCTGTCAGAGCAGCTCACAGATCACTGCACCTGTACATAGCCCAAATGTAAATAGCCCATCCAACTACCTCATCCCAATACTGTATTTATTTATTTATCTTGCTCCTTTGCACCCCAGTAGCTCTACTTGCACTTTCATCTTCTGCACATCTATCACTCCAGTGTTTAATTGGTATATTGTAATTACTTCACCACCATGGCCTATTTATTGCCTTACCTCTCTTATCCTACCTCATTTGCACACACAGTATATACTTTTTCTACTGTATTATTGACTGTATATTGTGTTTATTCCATGTGTAACTCTGTGTTATTGTATGTGTTCTACTGCTTTGCTTTATCTTGGCCAGGTTGCAGTTGTAAATGAGAACTTCTCAACTAGCCTACCTGGTTAAATAAAGGTGAAAAAAAGGTGTGTGTGTGTGTGTGTGTGTGTGATGTATGTATACACATTTAATCAATTTTGAATTCAGGCTGTAACACAACATGTGGATTGAGTCAAGAGGTATGACTACTTTCTGAAGGCACTTCATATTGTACCGTTTTGACAATAGTGCTAGTTTGCTGTACCTGCACCAAAACTCCAGTAACTCCAGTTTCCATCATAGCTTGTCCTCCAACTTCTTTTTAAAATCAGGAGCAAATTTGTTTTCAGCATTTTTCTTTCCATGACTCATCTTTCCAAAACTCATTTTCACATGGCTCTCTAGTCTCTCTGCAGCAGACATATGGTGAGCAATATGCTGGCAACATTGAATCACAATAAAATCGCTAAACATATCGTATATCGGCACCTAAATATTGTGATAATATCGTGAGGTCCCTGGCAATTACCAGCCCTAATTCTGTTGCAGGCTCATCTCCCTCCACAACAAAAGTCAGACATCAGATGCCCCCTTCCCACAGACAGGAAACCAGCAGCATTGTTATCACCCCTATTTGAGTCCAACGTGGGAGCTTAGCATTGTGGTGGCGTTCCTGAGCAGTTCCTTGTGATTTGGCCTTGAGGTATCCCTCTGCCTTGCACTCGCCAGGGAAATTGGAAACTACTCACTGATAACTACCTTTAGTGGAGACTGGGCCTTTGTTAATCAAATCAGAATGTCAATAGGTCCCTTATCTAGCTGCACCACCTATCAGCATAATGTCAAATGAAAGGTGCCAAATGACAGAGCACACACTGACAAGAGGAGAGCAAATAGTGGCCCAATAAAGGGGACAGGTGTTATCACAGGGGTTGGTTACATGATAAACCACGTTAATATATTTGCTGAATGCACAACTTAACAATAAGTGACGTGTTTGACCTCGTAGTTTTTGTTTATTAACGGTTTATTAACGGTAACAGAGAAAGAATAATAAGCCTTGGGAGAGAGCTATACAGTACTTAGGTTATAAACTACAGGCAATAGCCTATTCCTCACTTGTAATCATATGACCATAGATAAGCATGAGTTTTAAACAATGGCAAACAACACAAAAGGTTTGAATATTTTGTTACAATGTAGCCGATATAGGCTACTTCCTGCCACTATTGCAGCAGTCATAGTTGAATTAAGGAAGTGGTGTGTGCATTAAACACAGCTCTTGATAAAGTGGTTACGGTGGCCTAGCTATTCAATCACACATCAAAATGATAGGCTACGATTAGTCCGATTAATTGGTATGTACAGCCTGAAGCTAATGCCTGAAAAAATTGGTAAATGTTCCTTACGAATGTTGAATAAAATTACATTTAAACTTACTCTACCTGTTGTCTGTGTGGTTTGTCATTCAGCTGCTCGAAATATCCACAGAAAAGTATTGTTTATCTGACTTTTTGGAGATCATTAGGTATGTTATATGTTTGGCTCAGAGGTCAAATTAGTTTTATATTGGATATTCGGTTCTCTCGTCAATAGCAAATTAACCAAGCACGCCGTGACAAGGAAAACGGCATATCCTGAATCAGGGGAGGAAGGAGGACAATCAACACATTTTCTGTTTGAATTGTACATTTTTTATTCAGATCTTAGCCTTTAAAAAATGTACTATTCCCCAAAATAAAAGTGTGGATTGTTCTCCACTCTCCCTTAAATCGATTATAAACTGGGCGGTTTGAGCACTGGATGCTGATTGGCTGACAGCCGTGGTATATCGAACGGTATACTGCGGGTATAACAAAACATGTATTATTTTTACTGCTCTAACTACTTTGGTAACCAGTCTATAATAGCAATAATGCACCTCAGGGGTTTGTAGTATATGGCCAATATACCATGGCTAAGGGCTGTATCCAGACACTGCGTTGCGTGTTGCCTACGAAAAGCCCTTAGACGTGGTATATTGGCCATATACTACACCCCCTCATGTGTTATTGCTTAAATATACAATTTTCATGGCATGCTTGGTTCATTACCTATTGACGAAAGAAACTAATTTTATATCGGTTCCCGAACCATACAGCCTACCGGCTCTCTGAAAAGTGGGGTAAACAATACTTTTCTTTGGACAATTTGTCTCAAATTTCGAGCAGCTTAAGTACAAACCGCAAAGACAACCCGTGGAGTAAGTTAAAAATATAATTGTATAAAACATTCTTGCTTGTAAGGAACATTTACACGATTTTGTAGGCATTAGTTTCAGGCTGTATATACAAATTAATTGTGTATTACAGCCTGTTTAATCAGACTACGCTACGATTAGCTTCCAGACCGCACAACGTTCAAAGCATGCAATAGCTGTATTCCTATTAAGCAAATACAAATAATCTAGTTGATCATGGAAACAATAGATTTCTTAACGGTATACACTCGGAATTTGCTTTCCATAATATTAGCAGACTATCAAAATAGCCATGATAAAAATCTACACAACATGGTTCGCTTTTGTCTTGAAGCCATTCCATGTACTGAATTCTCGTTGAAGCGAGCTCTAATGAATTTTCAATAAGCTCAGAAAAGAGTCGGGGAAACATACCTTTCGGCTCAACGTTGTTCCTGAATAGAAATAATATGCTATGCCAAGCACCCAGAGGACAGCAAAGCATAGTAATATCCTCGATTTCCTTCGCATTGCTGTCTGTTTGAATGTGAAATAATTGTCTGATAGGCTTTTGCTTTGATTAAAGCGTCCGGTATCTGAGCTGTGTTCAGTGGAGCTTCAGCAGTCGAGTAGAGAGACCAGGAAACAGCCAACATCACCGGGTTAGAGGGGAAAGGGTAACCGTCTCTAATCCAATCACACTCCGTGGAGACACCATCGAAGGAGGAGTGATGGGGGTTTGAGACGCTTGTCCATGCATTCTCGAATTTGACAGAATAAACATTGTTTACAATATTGTAGCGATTTATTAGAGAATGTATCATTTGAGCGTTTGCAACATTGTCGCAGTGGATTATAAAACGATCCAGCAGTTTGTGTAACAGATTAGGCGGAGCCTACCTTCATGGTCAGTGTAGATGAGGTGGTAGCCAGCAGATCTGACCAGCTTTCTTACAGCTGCAATAGGGTCGGACAGCATTCCTGTGTATATTATTAAGAGACCACGGAACTGTGCGAAATATTGCTCAGAAAATGTACCTTAATCCTTAGATGATAAATGTGTTGTACTCCGAATTGCTCATTATCCCAACTGTTACACAGGGAAGATTGAATGACTGCTAGTTTAAATGAACTGCCATTTCGTCCTCATGCTTGCTAGCAGCAACAGCAGCCATTATGGAAAAATTATCCCAGCCATTATCACCTTGGCTGCTATTGGTTCATGCACCTCAGTCATCTACAAACACATAGCCCATTAGCTGTAGTGGCATACAATTGTAATGTCATACCCCTGAAAGGGGGGAAATATGATAAATTATTCACACTGACACATAGCATCAGCGACAACCAATCAAATTAATTGTTTTTAACTGTAGCCTATTTGCATGTGATGTACCCAGGCCTATATGGAAGATGGGACATGTGGAGCTGTATATATATATTTTTTTATTTATTTAAAGGCCCTAACTTGTTTGATAAAGTTAGTACAGGTTTTCTCAGAGGACCCCCCATTTAGAAACCACTGTACTCTCTCTCGGTCTCCACTGCTTCCTCCTGCATACATTGCAGCCTGCCTCAGCTTCACCACTGAGCGCAATGCAAAGACGCATGAAAGCTGTGATTGGAAATCAGGGTTATTCCACCAAATATGGATTTCTGAACTCTTCCCAAGTTAAAACATTAGTATTGTGTTGTTTAAAAATGAATATGAACTTATTTTCTTTGCATTATTCAAGGTCTTTTTTGTTGTTGTTATTTTGAGCAGATGTCATTTTCTGCAAATAAATGCTCTAAATTACAATATTTTTATTTGGAATTTGGGAGAAATGTTGTCAGTAGTTTATAGAATAAAACAAAAATGTTAATTTTACACAAACACATACCTATAAATAGTACAACCAGAGAAACTGATCATTTATCAGTGGTTTCTTAATTTTTTCCAGAGCTATATTATATATATATTTAGGGGGTGGATCAGCTTTTATATTGCAGATTGATGGAAGCTTCCATATATTTTTGGTAAATACAGTGCCTTTGGAAAGTATTCAGAACCCTTTACTTTTTCCACATTTTGTTATGTTATTCTAAAATTAATTATATTCGTTTTTTTCTCCTCATCAATCTACACACAATACCCCATAGTGAGAAAGCAAAAACAGGGGTTGGGTCATTGTCCTGTTGAAAAACAAATTATAGTCCCACTAAGCCCAAACCAGATAGGATGGCGTATCGCTGCAGAATTCTGTGGTTGCCATGCTGGCTAAGTGTGCCTTGAATTCTAAATACATCACAGACAGTGTCACCAACAAAGTACCCCCACACCATAACACCTCCTGCTCCATGCTTTATGGTGGGAAATACAAATGCGGAGATCATCTGTTCACGCACACCGCGTCTCAGAAAGACACGGCGGTTGGAACCAAAAATCTCCAAATTGGACTCCAGACCAAAGGACAAATTTCCACCGGTCTAATGTCTACTGCTCGTGTTTCTTGGCTCAAGCAAGTATTTTCTTATTGGTGCCTTTAGTAGTGGTTTGAGATGTGTTGATGTTGAGATGTGTCTGTTACTTGAACTCTGTGAAGCATTTAATTGGGCTGCAATGTCTGAGGCTGGTCACTCCAATGAACTTATCCTCTGCAGCAGAGGTAACTCTGGTCTTCCATTCCTGTGGTGGTCCTCATGTGAGCCAGTTAACTCTGATGAACTTATCATCTGCAGCAGAGGTAACTCTAGTAACTCTAGCCAAATACATTTAAATTCAGTTTTTCACAAACCCTGACATTTAATCCTAGTAAAAATTCCCTGTTTTAGGTCAGTTAGGATCACCACTGTATTTTAAGAATGTGAAATATCAGAATAATAGTAGAGAGAAGGATTTATTAAAGCTTTTATTTCTTTCATCACATTCCCAGTGGGTCAGAAGTTTACATACATTCAATTAGTATTTGGTAGCATTGCCATTAAATTGTTTAACTTGGGTCAAATGTTTCGGGTAGCTTTCCACAAGCTTAAGTTGGATGAATTTTGGCCCATTCCTCCTGACAGAGCTGGTGTAACTGAGTCAAGTTTGTAGGCCTCCTCACTCGCACACGCTTTTTCAGTTCTTCCCACAAATTTCTATAGGATTGAGGTCAGGGATTTGTGGCCACTCCAATACCTTGACTTTGTTGTCCTTAAGTCATTTTGCCACAACTTTGGAAGTATTCTTGGGGTCATTGTCCATTCGAAAGACCCATTTACAACCAATCTTTAACTTCCTGACTGATGTCTTGAGATGTTGCTTCAAAATATCCACATAATTTTCCTGCCTCATGATGCCATCTATTTTGTGAAGTGCACCAGTCCCTCCTGCAGCAAAGCACCCCCACAACATGATGCTGCCACCCCGTGCTTCACAGTTGGGATGGTGTTCTTCGGCTTGCACGCCTCCCCCTTTTCCCTCCAAACATAACGATGGTCATTATGGCTAAACAGTTTTATTTTTGTTTCATCAAACCAGAGGACATTTCTCCCAAAAGTACGATCTTTGTCCCCATGTGCAGTTGCAAACAGTAGTCTGGCTTTTTTTACGGCAGTTTTGGAGCAGTGTCTTCTTCCTTGCTGAGCGGCCTTTCAGGTTATATCGATATAGGACTCGTTTTACTGTGGATATAGATACTTTTGTACCTGTTTCCCCCAGCATCTTCACAAAGTCCTTTGCTGTTGTTCTGGGATTGATTTACACTTTTCGCACCAAAGTACGTTCATCTCTGGGAGACAGAATGCGTCTCCTTCCTGAGCGGTATGACGGCTGGGTGGTCCCATAGTGTTTATATTTGCGTACTATTGTTTGTACAGATGAACGTGGTACCTTCAGGCATTTGGAAATTGTGACCAAGGATGAACCAGACTTGTGGAGGTCTACAATGTTTTTTCTGAGTTCTTGGCTGATTTCTTTAGATTTTCCCATGATGTCAAGCAAAGAGGCACTGAGTTTGAAGGTAGGTCTTGAAATACATCCACAGGTACACCTCCAATTGACTCAAATTATGGCAATTAGCAAGCTTCTAAAGCCATTACATCATTTTCTGGAATTTTCCAAGCTGTTTAAGTAGATGTCCTAACCAACTTGCCAAAAGTACAGTTTGTTAACAAGACATTTGTGGAGTGGTTGAAAAACTAGTTTTAATGACGCCAACCTAAGTGTATGTAAACTTCCGACTTCAACTGTATGTATGTATGTGTGTATGTATATATTCTACTGTTCAAAAGTTTGGGGTCACTTAGAAATGTCCTTGTTTTCCATGAAAACATACATGAAATGAGTTGTCAAATGAATATCAAATATAGTCAAGACGTTGACAAGGTTATAAATAATTATTTTTAATTCCTCATAGAATCCTCCATTTGCAGCAATTACAGCCTTGCAGACCTTTGGCATTCTAGTTGTCAATTTGTTGAGGTAATCTGAAGAGATTTCACCCCATGCTTCCTGAAGCACCTCCCACAATTTGGATTGGCTTGATGGGCACTTGTTACTTACCATACATACGGTCAAGATGCTCCAACAACAGCTCAATAGGGTTGAGATCCGGTGACTTTGCTGGCCACCCCAATATAGACAGAATACCAGCTGACTGCTTCTTCCCTAAATGGTTCTTGCATAGTTTGGAGCTGTGCTTTGGGTCATTGTCCTGTTGTAGGATGAAATTGGCTCCAATTAAGTGCCATCCACAGGGTATGGCATGGCATTGCAAAATGGAGTGATAGTCTTCCTTCTACAAGATCCCTTTTACCCTTTACAAATCTCCCACTTTACCAGCATCAAAGCACCCCCAGATCATCACATTGCCTCCACCATGCGTGACAGATGGCGTCAAGCACTCCTCCAGCATCTTTTCATTTTTTCTGTGTCTCACGAATGTTCTTCTTTGTGATCCAAACACCTCAAACTTAGTTTTGTCTGTCCATAACACTTTTTTCCAATCTTCCTCTGTCCAGTGTCTGTGTTCTTTTTCCCATCTTTATCTTTTATTTTTATTGGCCAGTCTGAGATATGGCTTTTTCTTTGCAACTCTGCCTAGGAGGCCAGCATCCCGGAGTCGCCTCTTCACTGTTGACGTTGAGACTGGTGTTTTGTGGGTATTATTTAATGAAGCTGCCAGTTGAGGACTTGTGCGGCGCCTGTTTCTCAAACTAGACACTCTAATGTACTTGTCTTCTTGCTCAGTTTTGCACCGGGGCCTCCCACTATTTCTATTCTAGTTAGAGCCAGTTTGCGCTGTTCTGTGCAGGGAGTAGTACACAGCATTGTATGAGATTTTCAGTTTCTTAACAATTTCTCACATGGAATAGCCTTAATTTCTCAGAGCAAGAATATAGTGTCGAGATTCAGAAGAAAGTTCTTTGTTTGTGGACATTTTGAGCCTGTAATCAAACCCACAAATGCAGATATTCAACTAGTCTAAATAAGGCCAGTTTTATTGCTTCCTTAATCAGAACAACAGTTTTCAGCTGTGCTAACATAATTGCAAAAGGGTTTTCTAAGGATCAATTAGCCTTTTTAAATGATAAACTTGGATTAGCTAACACAATGTGCCATTGGACACAGCTGAAAACTGGCGTGATGGTTGCTGATAATGGGCCTCTGTACGCCTATGTAGATATTCCATTTAAAAAATCAGCTGTTTCCAGCTCCAATAGTAATTTACAGCATTAACAATGTCTACACTGTTTTTCTGATCAATTTGATGTTATTTTAATCAACAAAAAAAATGTGCTTTTCTTTCAAAAACATGGACATTTGTAAGTGACACCAAACCTTTTAACGGTAGTGTATATATTTTTTTCCTATATTCTTTTTCACTAAACAAATCAAATGTATTTATATAGCCCTTCGTACATCAGCTGATATCTCAAAGTGCTGTACAGAAACCCAGCCTAAAACCCCAAACAGCAAGCAATGCAGGTGTACAAGCACGGTGGCTAGGAAAAACTCCCTAGAAAGGCCAAAACCTAGGAAGAAACCTAGAGAGGAACCAGGCTATGTGGGGTGGCCAGTCCTCTTCTGGCTGTGCCAGGTGGAGATTATAACAGAACATGGCCAAGATGTTCAAATGTTCATAAATGACCAGCATGGTCAAATAATAATGATCACAGGCAGAACAGTTGAAACTGGAGCAGCAGCACGGCCAGGTGGACTGGGGACAGCAAGGAGTCATCATGTCAGGTAGTCCTGAGGCATGGTCCTAGGGCTCAGGTCCTCCGAGAGAGAGAAAGAAAGAGAGAAAGAGAGAATTAGAGAGAGCATACTTAAATTCACACAGGACACCGGATAGGACAGGAGAAGTACTGCAGATATAACAAACTGACCCTAGCCCCCCGACACATAAACTACTGCAGCATAAATACTGGAGGCTGAGACAGGAGGGGTCAGGAGACACTGTGGCCCCATCCGAGGACACCCCCGGACAGGGCCAAACAGGAAGGATATAACCCCTCCCACTTTGCCAAAGCAAAGCCCCCACACCACTAGAGGGATATCTTCAACCACCAACTTACCATCCTGAGACAAGGCCGAGTATGCTAGTTGGACTCTGGAGGGTCCGGGCTAAACCTACCACCCCTCCCATAATTGGAGTAAACGAATGAACAACAACACTTGGGCTTCTCTTTCCAGCTTTTACATACTGTATACATTTTACAAACACAATCTATTTTACAATAGTTATATTTTGTAATTTTTTCTTACAGATTGTTGTTTTAAATACAACTAGCATCCTACTGGCTTTCCAATTGGACCACTGTTGGTTACCCCATGTTTTTACATTTTTATTTGTGTAACGCTTCTCGTTGGTGGAAGGAGAAGAGGACCAAAATGCAGCGTGGTAAGTGTTCATCATGTTTTAATTGAACAAACTGAACACTACACAAAATAATAACGAAGAGAAAACGAAACAGTTCTGTAAGGTGAACAGACACTAAACAGAAAGTAAACACCCACAACCAAAATGGGGAAAACAGGCTACCTAAGTATGATTCTCAATCAGAGACAACGAACAACACCTGCCTCTGATTGAGAACCATACTAAGCCAAACACATAGAAATATAACAACCTAGAAAAAAAAACATAGACTACCCACCACATCTCATGCCCTGACCAACCTAACACAAAGACATAAAAAGGAACTAAGGTCAGAACGTGACAGTACCCCCCCCAAAGGTGCGGACTCTGGCCGCAAAACCTGAACCTATAGGGGAGGGTCTGGGTGGGCGTCTGTCCGCGGTGGCGGCTCTGGCGCGGGACGTGGACCCCACTCCACCATAGTCTTTGCCCGCTTAAGAGGCGCCTTTGGAGCGGCGACCCTCGCCGCCAACCTCAGACTGGGTACGCTTGCAGCGGGCCCCGAATAGATGGGAGACTCCGGCAGCGCCGGATAGGCGGGAGACTCCGGCAGCGCCGTAGTGAAGGGCGACTCCGGCAGCGCCGTAGTAAAGGGCGACTCCGGCAGCGCCGTAGTGAAGGGCGACTCCGGCAGCGCCGTAGTAAATGGCGACTCCGGCAGCGCCGTAGAGAAGGGCGACTCCGGCAGCCGGAGTGACGGGCGGCTCTGGCAGCTCCTGACTAACGGGCGGCTCTGGCAGCTCAGGACAGACAGGCGGCTCTGGCAGCTCAGGACAGACGGGCGGCTCTGGCAGCTCAGGACAGACGGGCGGCTCTGGCAGCTCAGGACAGACGGACGAACCTGGAGGGAGGAGACGGAGAGACAGCCTGGTGCGTGGGGCTCTGGCACCTCAGGACAGACGGGCGGCTCTGGCAGCTCAGGACAGACGGGCGGCTCTGGTAGCTCAGGACAGACGGACGAACCTGGAGGGAGGAGACGGAGAGACAGCCTGGTGCGTGGGGCTGCCACAGGACCCACCAAGCTGGGGAGACCTACAGGAGGCCTGGTATGTGGAGGAGGCACCGGATGGACCGGGCTGTGAGGGAGCACTGGTGCGCATCCTTGTCATCACTCCTCCAGGCTGGATGACCACTTTAGCCCGGACCCTCCAGAGTGCAGGCACAGGTTGAACCGGGCTGTGGGTGAGCACTGGAGATCTGGTGCATACCACTCGCACCTGTCCCTTAGGCTCAATGCCCACTTTCGCCCGGCACGGGCGGAGCGCAGGCATAGGACGCACTGCACCCTCCCAGCGCCCCGGAGACACAGCACGCAGAGCCGGCGCAGGATACCCTGGGCCGAAACGGCGTACCGGAGACCAGACACACTGAGCCGGCACAACACGCCCTGGCTGGATGCCCACACTCGCATGGCACTTGCGGGGGGCTGGCCTATAGCGCACCGGGCTATGAAAGCATACTGGCGACACCGTGCGCTTGACCACATAACACGGTGCTTGACCAGTACTGCGCTTCCTCCGGTAAGCACGAGGAGTGGGCTCAGGTCTCCAACCTGACTCCGCCACACTCCCCGTGTGTCCCCTCCCAAATTTTTGGGGGGCTGCCTATTGTGCCTGTTGCGCTGCCGTGCTACCTCCTCATATCGCCGCCGCTCAGCTCTCGCTGCCTCCAGTTCTTCCTTGGGGCGGCGATATTCCCCAGCCTGTCCCGAGGGTTCCTTACCGTCTAAAATCTCCTCCCATGTCCATGAGTCCAGAGAACGCTGCTGCTCGATACCACGCTGCTTGGTCCTTGATTGGTAGGTGTTACTGTAACGAATCTTGTCTTCGTCCGAGGAAGAGTAAGAAGGATCGGACCAATATGCAGCGTGGTAAGTGAACGCACAAAACAATATAAC
This sequence comes from Oncorhynchus mykiss, assembly GCF_057628025.1. Taxonomy (NCBI): domain Eukaryota; kingdom Metazoa; phylum Chordata; class Actinopteri; order Salmoniformes; family Salmonidae; genus Oncorhynchus; species Oncorhynchus mykiss. Next base: position 31,460,029 of record NC_143041.1, on the reverse strand, counting down.
AAAGTGAAATGGAAGAAACGAAACAGTTCTGTAAGGTGACATACACTAAACAGAAAATAACCACCCACAAACAAGAGTGGGGAAAACAGGCTACCTAAGTATGATTCTCAATCAGAGACAACGAACGACACCTGCCTCTGATTGAGAACCATACTAGGCCAAACACATAGAAATATAACAACCTAGAAAAAAGAACATAGACTACCCACCCCAACTCACGCCCTGACCAACCTAACACAAAGACATAAAAAAGGAACTAAGGTCAGAACGTGACAATTTGATCATTAAATGTACATAGAAGTCTGTTCCAGCCCAACAGTGAATAGGCCTACATCAAATGATCTGGGATACATAATAAAGCCTGCAGGCTTATTTCCATTATTTCCACTGTGGTCCTCTCATAAGTTGAGCACAGCCAGATGGTACTAAATCCATTAACAAAGCATTGTTTAGTAACTGGAGATTCTATTTGTATTATTTCCAACGTTTATTCACAAGTTCTCTCATATCAACAAACTGTTGACCCACAGTGAAGAGGCTCACTGAGTATTTTGGCTAATGTAACTAGCGAATAGTATGTCATCTATTTGTTTCCCCACAATTTCATGATAATGATTGAGAAGGCCGCAGTTATATCTACTTCATGTCTTAAACCTTAAATGCTGTGCATTAATCCTTCTCTGGCACTAATATAATTCATTTAATGGCCTAATTAATGTGGTCTCACTCTCAAAGTATGACATCCTAGCCTAGGCTACTGATCATAGAAGTTCACACAATTATAGTTAATATCACCAAGGCTTTGCAGCCACCACATCTCTTTGTACTCTTCTCTAATACTTGGCCCAACACTGCCTAACAGCCAGAGTCTTTCCCAATGAAATACTTTACAACATGTATTCAGCTAATCCATTAACATACAAAAGAATACAAATGATTATAGCACCCAGTTGTCCTCTAATAGGAGGCTTTTTCCCAAATATATACATAATACATTCTAGCAGTATCAAGGAAAATCTATTTTTGCATGACATTTTTCAGACATCAGAGAAGGCATCTCCCTAAATAACCTTTCCCTTGTGCTCAGGGCACACAATGTAGTAATTAGTATCTCTCTCCATCTCTTATTATGAAAAGGAAGAATAGAAGGTTTAACACGCCTCTGATTGATCTCAGTGAATTTAGCGTCGCATACAAACAGCTTAATGAATCAATTAGGCTCCATACAAATCAACATTAGAGCATCAGTGAGAGGTAAGCCCACGTCAAAATAGATTTGATTATTAAATTGGCCTTTTTTTGTCCATATATTAAATGGAGACAGCAAACTGTATACTGCAAGTTACTTTGTAGGCCTACTTTGGTTCCTTGTTGTAAAACCACAAAGCTGTATGCAGGGTCAGAGAGCTTTTCCATGTAATTAATCAACACCTATGGTGAGGTGGCATCTGTTACTACAGAGTTACTGACTCACAGAGGCCTGCATCTCTAGGCGGAACTTCCAAACTCCCATTTAAAACACAGAAGATGGAGTCCCTGATCAAAGGATTCCCTAGCCACTCCCAAAGACAGAGCAAGTAGGACAAGCAGGGTTCCAGAGCTGTAATTGCCATTGACAAGAGGCCACATGGTAGTTCTGCCAGAAAAAAATAGGTTCCCCTCATTAAAGTAAGAGGAGCTTAAACAAGAGTTGTCAAGTAGACTTCAAGGGCTATTATAGGACTTCAATGACTATTGGAAAGACACAGGTTAATGAATATTGAAGGGATGTCCAGATGAAAGTGACTTCTGAGCATCAGTATGAATCGTTTCAATTACAGTACCTCCTCACACGTCAGAGCGGTTGTCGAGCTGTTACATCAAGGGGGGAACAAGATGGTGTGAACAGAGGAGATGATTAATTAACGAGTGGTGATCCAGAATGCAGACAATGATACTTCCCAAATAATCATATGAGTTTAACTAAAATCACAAGAGGCTACATTTGGTTGTCAGTTGAAAGGTGTTTCCTACACACGTTGGTGCCCCCTCCCCCCCATCGGGGCAGAGAAGGGCTCCTGCCTTGGAGCTGGACTGGACGCCGTGTTCGGACTGGAAATTGGCGTAGAGGAAGACTCCTGTCTTGGAGCTGGACTGGACGTGTGAGAAACTCGTCATCATGCAAGCGGTCAGAGAAGTGAAAATTATGGTCAGTAAAGAAAACTTTATGCTCGTCTCTCAATTTAAAAAAAAAAACGTGTCAATACTTTGCCCTTTGATAACCAGCGCACTTCTTTCTGTACGTTGTAAAATCGTTACATGGTCACTGCCCATATCATTGCATAGTGCAGAAAATACACGAGAGTTCAGGGGCCTTGCTTTAACAAAGTTAACCATTTACACTGTAGTGTCCAAAAATTATTTCAAGCCGTCAAGCATTCACTTGGCAGCAAGAGCCTCTCAGTGGATGCTACAATGTACCCAAGTGGTGTCGAGAGCAACTGCTTGCACGCACGTTACCACTCCACTATATCTTCTCATCATGGCTTTTGCGCCATCAGTACAGATACCAACATGAGCCGTTAGTGGAATTCCCGCGAGAGAGTAACGGTCAATGTGATTGGATGTTAGGCTACCTGTATTTGACATTGTGTTGTTATTTCGCTGTACACTAGATGGTTTAATTTTATTTTTGGCAGTGGAACGAGGCTACTCAGGCAAGTAAAAACCTCACCCAAATGTATTGCCCCATTGGAAAATATAAATGTGTTTGAAAATGTGAATAATATTATAAAAATAAAAAAAATCATTAAAAAAAAAAATGTATCACATTATACTACGGCAACTGAGTTAGGAAGGACACCTGTATCTTTGCAGTGACTGGGTGTATTGATACACCATCCAAAGTGTAATAATAACCACCATGTTCAAAGGGATATGCAATGTCTGCTTCTTTGCAAGGCATTGGAAAACCTACCTGGTCTTTGTGGTTGAAATTCACTGCTCAACTGAAGGATCTTACAGATAATTGTTTTTGTGGGGTACAGCAGAGAAGAGGTAGTCATTCAAAAGTCATGTTAAACAGTATTATTGCACACAGAGTACTGGCAACTTATTATGTGACCAGTTTTTGAATTGTTTTTGCCCTTTTTCCTCCCCAATTTCATGGTATCTATCTAATTGGTAGTTACAGTCTGGTCTCATCGCTGAAACTCCCGTACGGACTCGGGAGAGGCGAAGATCGAGAGCTGTGCGTCCTCCGAAACACAACCCAACCCACTGCTTCTTGACACAATGCCAATTTAACCCGGAAGCCAGCCTCACCAATTTGCCCAGAGGAAACACAGTACATCTGGGGACCTTGTCAGCGTGCATTGCGCCCATCCCACATGAGTCGCTAGTACGCGATGGGACAAGGACATACCGGCCGGCCAAACCCTCCCCTAACCCGGACGCGGCGACAGAGCCTGGACTCGAACCCAGAATCTCTAGTGGCACAGCTAGACCACTGCACCACTCGGAAGGCCCATTATGTGACTAGTTTAAGCAAATCTTTACTTATTTAGGGTTGCCATAAATGGGTTTAATACTTATTGACTCAAGACACTTCAGGTTTTCATTTGTATGACATAATTACACTGGGACATTATGGGGTTTTGTTTGTAGGTCTGTGATTTTTTTAAATCGTAATTTAATCCATTTTAAATTCAGGCTGTAAAACAACAAAATGTGGAAAAATTCAAGGGGTGTGAATACTGTATTTTTCAAGTAATTACCTATTCCTACAACAGCATATGCGTGACAAACACAATAATGCAGATCTTTATTGACCTTAACAGAGCTATACATACTGTACAACGGCAGGCTGGTGTATTAGCATAACTATATAACATTGTTACCCCCATACAATAACTCTACAGAAATCCGCCCCATAATTCTACATTACTTTCCCACCCTGAGCAAACATCATTATAACAAATACAATGGAAGTCATTGTAGCTTCTTCTGGGACCTCCCTACACAATCTTGATATACATTGTTAGTTGGACAGAATCAAATCAACTCATTATATATTAGTTGATAGATTAGTTTACTTAGCTTTACCTTATGGGGTGGAATTAATTTAACATGTTAGTTCAGTGATTGACATCCTACAAGCAGCCATTCTATTCTGCTTAACTTTTCAATGTTTAACTAACATGAATTACAGGTTTTCAGTGATGCAATAAGATCTTGGAAGGTTAGTGCCTTCACTGAATACCATGCTTTTCATTAAATATAGTTCTGTGTAAGACTTCCCTCTCCTTTAGAATACAAAGCACCTGAGTCACCTTTAGTAAAGGCCATAGTTGCACATTGTGAAATCTTTCCTGACATTTTTCCATCTCAACCGTTGCCCAAAAATAATTACAACAAAATGCCTTGTGTTAAAAGGGAAACACATTCCACCAATCCCTTACTAGTACCTGTACACCACACCAATACACCATCTATACCCCAACAAACACTGCACTACATTCCTTGCACAGACAGTGTGCTGTTCAGAAAGGCCTCGTCTTTATTTGTAGTACCTATGGTTGGGTGGCAGTACCAACCATTTTTTACTGTACAGTGATACGGATGCATGTCATTCCCCCAGCCTGGCTGTTTAAGCCTGAAGCTTCTCCCTTGTTCTCCACCCACCAATCCCCTGACATCTGAAATGTTATGGCTAACACACTCATACCCAATCACACATCACCCATGCTGCCTCGAGGGGTCTACCAGTGAGATCAGAGCCCCCAGAGTTTGTGCAGCTGCAGGAAATATAGAAAAGGGTCTCTAAAGTCCTCACTGGACCAGCACACACGGCTCCCTTTCTCAGGAGTGTCATACACCCCCAAAATCGGAGGGGGCACAACATATGTGAGGATGACTAAACACCTGAAACATTCTCCTGCAATCTAGAGCCATAATCATTATGCTACTATAAGTTTACCTCTTGAGCTGTCTGTATCCTGACTGGTGGTTCTTTTTTTTAAATAAACTAAATGTGCTTGTCTGCATCTCTGTTAAAATCTGGGTAAAGGATTGAAAGGATGTGAGTCTTATTCAGTACATTTAGTTATTGCTTGCTTTTCTAAAGTCTACCAACCTTGCCACCAGGCATGCCAGCTAAGGTAGCTTTTTACTCTAACTTGATTGATAGGTATGATAGAATTACATATACCATGGGTACAAGTTGTCTGTTTACCCTCTCTGGTCATTTGAAGGCCATAAGGGATATTCACTAACACAATTATGCCCATAAATGGCACCCGGTTGACACACAGCAACCCTATGAGAATAGGCAGACAGTAATTGTTCTAATTTCTTCGTGTTTTGAGGCAATGTCAGGGTTATGACTTTGGGAGAACTGAGAATGGAAAGATGCCAGCAGAACGCTCCTTTTAGCAAAGTAAGGAGGGAATGTGTAAGGGAGCCAGAAATGCCCTGCTTCATTATTTAAAGCAGAAGTCTTTCCACTTTGCCTGGATGTCACTGGCCTGCAAGTTTTATATAAACTTTTGGCCAACTCAGTGATTGCAGTGGCCATTCACTCTAATTAAATAACCAGTTTAATTAAATAAATGAGCTTCAGTGAATCTTATAGGAAACCTTGCCAGGCAAGTTGGTAGATTCAGGCATTGTAAATCATGACAGTTGCAGAAAACCGCAGGGAGAAATGGCAGTCCTGCCAGATATCTGACCTGGCTAAGTAAAAGCTTTGGCTAAATAAACAAACAGTCTAAGACTAAAACAATCCGTGTTTATGTAATTACTTCACAATATGTGTTTATGAGATTTAAGAGTATTCAAATGGAAACTACATGACCATGGTGCTTACCTACGGAACAGAAAGAGGAACTGCCCCTCCCTACCTTCAGGCTATGCTCCAACCCAACACCCAAACCTGAACACTCCGTTCTGCCACCTCAGGTCTTTTAGCCCTCCCACACCTACCCGTTCAGCCCAGTCCAAGCTCTTCTCTGTCCTGGCACCCCAATGGTGGAACCAGCTTCCCCCTGAAGCTAGCTTCCCCCTGCCAATCTTCCAAAAACATCTGAAACCCTACCTCTTCAAACAGTATCTTAAATAACCCTCCTCACCTCGACCCCCCCCCCCCCCCCCCCCCTTCTAGCTCTGACTACGGAGGTCTACATTCTATGCTTGTGATATGCGGTTGTCCCACCTAGCTATCTTAAGATGAATGCACTAACTGTAAATCGCTCTGGATATGAGCATCTGCTTAACAACTCAAATGTAAAATGAAACATTTAAGACTGGCTGCTCAAACTCAAGGTTGGTAGTGGATAACACACACACACACGAGAAATGTCCCATATATTACACGAGGGAACAAATACTTATTGAGACAAGAGAAAAGGAAAACAACACTTGCAAAATTAAGATATTGAGTTTTACTGAAGGATTTACACTCGCTTGAGGAGCCCTTATGGAAAATGATAACGTTCAAAAACTGTAGTTCCATAATGACCTTCGCCTGTAAAACATATCTGTCATACTGTTCATTATTTATAAAATTATAAGATGTTCTGTATTCGTCTGCAAAAGCCAACCCCAAATATAATACACATTTCTCCTAAGATTTTCTCATCTGGTAGTTAATAACAAATGTATGGCAAATCACAAGGGAAAGTTTCAGGCACAATGTTTCATGAGGAATGCGTGTGATAAAGTCAATGACATTCCCCTCCACTATACAATGAGTGTAAAAAAAACATTAGGAACACGTGCTCTTTCCATGACATAGCTTTCACCTGGTCAGTCTATGATCCCTTATGTCACTTGTTAAATCCACTTCAAAAGCAGTGTAGATTAAAGGGAAGAGACAGGTTAAGGAAGGATTTTAAGCCCTGAGACAACTGAAACTGTGTATGTGTATGGGTGGTAGGTAGCTTAGTGTTTAAGAGCATTGGGCCAGTAACCGAAAGGTCACTGGTTCGAATCCATGAGCCGACAAGGTGAAAGTCTGTCGTGTTGCCCTTGAGCATGGCACTTATCCAGAGCAATTAGGGTTAAGGTTTTTCACGCTCAACAGTTTCCTGTGTGAGTCACGAATGGTCCACCACCCAAAGAACATCCAGACAACCTGACAGCTGTGGGAAGCATCGGTGTCAACATGGGCCAGCATCCCTGTGGAACGCTTTCGACACCAACAAATTGATGCTGTTCTGAGGGCAGAAGGGAGTGCAACGCAATATTAGGAAGGTGTCCCTAATGTTTTGTACATGCTGTATATGTTGGGTTAAACCATTTCCAATTTGCCTTTGTAATGGTATAGTAATCATTTACTTGTATCCTTTTTCATCACATCTGAAACAGAGTTCCCAGATAAAGCATACAGTGCCTACAGAGTATTCACACCCCTGGACCTTTTCCATATTTTGTTGTTACAATCCAAATTGAAAGTTGATTAAAATTGAGATTGTGTCACTGGTCTACCCATACAATACCCCATAATGTCAAAGTGGAATTCCTTTTTTAGAAATGTCTCCAAATGAAAACAAAAAAAGCATAAAATTATTACATCCCTTTTATATTATGCTTAAACAAGTTCAGGAGTAAAAATGTGCTTAGTTTCTTTTCTTTTTTTAAGTTGACGTCCGCACCCAAGTGGAATTGAAATTAGTGTTGGATGCGTTTCAATCCACCGCATCCGCCTATGTCCCACTTCTGCATCTGCTGTGAAAGGTGACAGAGCTAGAGCAGTGTTTTTCAGACCATGAAAATTGGTCTTCTCACACAATAGTCTGGAGCATCTGAACGGTTTTGGATAAAAAGAAACCGAATAGAGCTAAGCGCAGGCCAAATCCTAGAGGAAAACCTAGTTCAGTCTGCTTTCTAACAGACACAGAGACAAATTCACCTTTCAGCAGGACAATAAACTAAAACACAAGGCCAAATATACACTGGACTTGCTTACCAAGACAACATTTAATGTTCTTGAGTGGCCTAGTTACAGATTTGACTTAGATCTACTTGAAAATCTATGGCTGGACTTGGAAATGGCTGCCTAGCAATGAACAACAACCAACATCAGAGCTTGAAGAATTTTTGTTAAAAATAAATGTGCAAATATTGTACAATAAAGGTGTGCAAAGCTCTTCAGAGACTTTCCCAGAAAGACTCGCAATTGTAATCGCTGCCAAAGGTGATTCTAATATGTATTGACTCAGGGGTGGGAATACTTTATTTATTTTTGAAAAACATGTTTTCACTTTGTCATCATGGGGTATTTATTGTGTGTATATTGGTGAGCGAAAAAACAAACATTTTAATCCATTTTGAATTCAGGCTGTAACAATTTTTAATAAGTCAAGGTGTATGAATTACTCTCTGAAGGCACTGTAAATCAAATCTTGAAAATTGGATAGTCTAAAGTTACAGTACATTAGCCATCAATACAAGAAAGGCCAAACAATGTATTAAAATAAAACACACTTGAGACATCATTTGTTGTCGATTACCTTTTTTGTCCCACTACTAAACCAACACACAAACATAAAAAATACAATTTACATGTTTAAACAGTTGTTTAAGAAAAAAAAAACTTGGCTGCTATAAAGAAAAAGTATTTCTGGAAAGAGATGGTAGAGGGGAATGTCAGGCTGTGTATTTCTCCTCTCCTTGCCGCTGGGTTTTATGGTAATGAGAATAACTGCCATAGAGATCGTTGAACACCTCTCTGACACCCATCTGGAGGGTGGTGTTCAAAAACTTAACGTCCTGCTCAACACAGAGGTCCAGGATCCTGTAAACTCCCTCTGTCAGGTGGCTCTTGATGTCTGGTTGCAGAGTAACCTTGAGGGTGTGGAGTAGAGTGGAAAGGAGAAGAAGGGAGGCGAGGGTTTCAATTTGACAGAGTGAGGCTGGGGAAGGGGTATTAAAATAGACTCAGAAACATCATAATGTTGGTGTGATGAGTGAGATGGCTGATCAGTGTTTTGCCTCTTTCTTACACCTTTATTTGTGAATGCAGCTGAGGCAGTTCTGAAAGCCCGGTAGGAACATAATGTACTGCCAGCTGTAAACTGGACAGTGCCTCAACAAAACCTCTTAGAGAGATGCCAAGGCACATACTGGAGGTGTGTTTGTTGGCTTAGTTAACGTTGAAAGAACAATGGTAGCGTTGAACTATTGCTTTAACCAATCCTTTGTTTAATTCTTACTCAAAGAGTTTGCTATTACAAATCAATCCTCATGCATCTTAGAGTTTGCAAAATGACATGTTAGCCATTTCATTTAGCAGACGCTCTTATCCAGAGCGACTTACAGTAGAGGGCATACATTTTCTTCCCTCTCTCTGCCTGTTCCATGGAAAATGCTGACTATGGCACGCAGTCAAGTAACGTGAATGCAGTCTCGTAGACCCTAGGAAAAAATGTGGTTTCTCCACATTGAGACAGTGCCAGATATGCTCAGACGGCATCACATAATGAGACGGACAAATAGTCTACCAGAGTCTACAGTAAGTACAGTTCTTTAGAGGACAAGTTGGCGCAGGTTGGGACTAGATTATGGCGGAAATGAAAATGTTGACTTCTCTTTCCTTCAAATCTGAGAAGTCCAGAGGACTTGCCTTAGCAGCTCTAAATGCAATACCAAGCATGGTTTAACTCCACAATAACAAACAGCAATGGATCAAATTAAAATCCTGGTATTCAATGTGCAGATAGTGTATTTCCTTCAGATGTAAGGGCTTGTGAGGGATGATAAAGGAGAGAAGGAAGCTCTGGAGGCCATTTAAGGACGAAAATTCATGTTTTCAACCTGCAAAAGTATAATAAAATAGCCTAATCGCCTTTTAAAACTGTGAGCGAAACGTCACGGCCATCTTCCTTGATGAGAGAAGATCTTACCTTCTGTAGCTCGCTGACGTACTGTGCTACCATGAAGGAGGAGAGGATAGTGAAGCCCTCGGCTGTGGTGGCGATGTGGGAGTACATGCGTTCCACCAGGCGAGCACACTTCAAAAGCACCTCCGCATCGATCTCAGGGGCTGGGGAATAGAAGAGGAGAGCTTTTTGAAAACTAGACCACACCAAACGCTGAAGGATAAACATTTATTTCAGCCAGAACTCCAGAAGTGGTACAACTTGTGCAAAATGGTGACTGAGTGATGCAGCAGTGTGTTCAGAGTGCACTGTTCTCCTAAAACAGACTTGGGCTGTATTGCTGATGAAAGCACAGCATTTGAATCAAATCCCAAGGGTGCGGGCTGAGAATTAAGATATTGTGAATGCATTGTGACAGAGCAGTACAATAAGAATAGGGTTTTGTATAAGTTGAGATTTCAATCATGATAGCTAAGACCAGAATATGGAGCAACAAGAGCCATTTAACCATTCTAATTGTGTATAGACTAATGTTTATGCTCACAGTCTGCATAAAACAGTTTAGCCCATTAGACAACAAAGGCCCAGTTGGAACAATTTATCCATCCCTTTTTTCCTCTTGTGACTCATTGGATGTACAGTATAGCTATAGCCACAGAGGAGAAATATGGCCACCATTGTCTGGGTGGCAGGTATTGCCAAACAACCCAGTCTCCATGAAATGTATCCCGTGAGGGTTACTATATTTCACAGAGCCAGCCAGGAACTAATGACATGACGCGCTGAGCCTGACATGCTAGTTAAAACGAATGAGTGGCTCCACTCCATTTTTCCTTCTTGACCCTTCCTGCTCTGTCTGGAACAGGGGAGATCTGCCCAGATGTCTGCAGTGGTGGCCTCCTTTGGCTATGGAAGACGAACACAAACAGTCTTCTCATTAAGAACGTGTTATCTATGACATCAAAAAAATAAACCCCACCTGAAGACAATTACTGTTGAATAATTGAGTATGTCATTATTTCCTGTTCGTCAATAACGTCAGGTAAGCTCTGATGTTGAAATCATGTTGCTGTCTTATGTTGTTCCTTTCAAAAACAGGAAAACAATGTATCCTGAATATGCTGATCACATAGCTGAATACAGCTCCTCAACACTGATTCAACTCATAAGGGATGCATTTAGCAGTACAGGATTACAGGGTTTTAACAAGGTGTTCATCCACGAGCTTGGCTGGGACTCCAGCTGTGCTTTTCATGTCTCCTTCGACAGTTCCGTCACCCTCAGTGGGATTTGTTTTTTGTATTTCCCTCATGTTGGTTTTGATCCAGTCCACGGGGACCAGCAGGGCATACAACCAGCAACAGAAATGTAACATTACTGAAGGAGAAACCATTATTCTCCTTTCTCTCTTCCCACAGGGTAAGGTCAACAGATTAAAATAGGCCCAGTTTCATGTGTAGTCTGCTTGGGAATGTGGAGCGGGCACGACCACCTCTTACATAGTGTAACATGATACGACTCACCTATAACATACTTAAATGCCATGAAATACTCTTGCCCGATTAACAGGACTGGTTAGCCTGGCGACAGTATGCTGGCGTCGTTTGACACTGACAGCACATATCTACAGAGGACTCCTTTGGGAGGAACCCAGGCTAAATATTATGTCAACTTTTAAAACAACAGGCGGTGTCATACTTATCAAGGGGCGTGATGATTAAATGCTGAAAAATACATTTAATACACATGAAGATGGGTGGTTGCTCTTCTTTAAATGGGAACCAACAGGAAAATAGAAACTGCTAAATAATTTATTGGAAGAACATTTAGCCAATTCCTGTAAACGCCAATGTCATTCCTATCACTTGAGGTTATGAGTTAATAGGAGAATACTTAGATTACTGTATGAAGTGGTGGATGGGTGAGTGAATAAATTATTGAATGCATGAACCGATGGCCTTACCTCTCTCGGCCTCGCCCTTCTGTCTCCCCTCATGCATGATGGAGACCACCAGGCGGTAGAAACAGTTGAGGAAGGACGGTGCCGCTTTCAGCATCACCTGGGTACATACCAAAATAGGGCCACGTTACAAAAAGTTAAAACTTTGACAACATTGCATTTGCAAGACATTCAGATTTTACTAGATTTAGTCATATGCCATCAGTCTCTAAACGAGAGCAAGAGATAAAAAAAAACTGGCCCACAATTCTCAGGCACTGTGATATTCCTATGAGTCATCAGTCAGCGAGGTAATAGTTTCCATGCACCCTCCAGTGTTCACGCCAAAGACGTGCCCCTCTCCAGAGCACATCTGCCTCCACTTAAGCGCCCCTCTGGCACAGACCAACAGCCCTTTCCAGAAATTGATTCTGATGTTTGTCTCTGAGAAAAGAAACTGCTTCTTTGCCTACAGCGGGAGGCAGTGGGATATTTTCCCTGGTTACCACCCTCAAAATATGTTCAATGTCAGATTGAAACAGGCTAACTTAGGTGCTGGCCTGGATCCAAGGTTGACGGAGAATAATGGTCAAGGCGAATGGGGAAGGGGTAAGCGAGTCACTCCCTTGGGCGCTTGTGTAAAAGGCTGAATCAAGCCAGGGAAAGATTCTGGTTGTGTTCCTCTGCTCAGACGTTGCTGACGCATGTCAGATCTTTCAACGTCTGGATAAGTATTTTTTTGTATCAGCTAACATCATATGTTACAGTAACCTGGTGCCCAACGGGATTAAGACTAAAAAACCTGCAGCATAGTTGTTGTCAAAGTACTGCAAATAGGATAATGTTATTGTGAATTTGGACATATGATTCAAATTCTGGTACAGTGAGAATTTTTCTTAGAAACCTGAGTTGCCAGACAATCTTTCTAAGGGTCAGTCCGTAGATCAGTGGACACTGAATGCACAATATGATTTCCTGGGTAAATTATAAAACACTAGCAACAGTCATCAAAATTGGACAACGGGTGAAGATTTGTACAATTTTTTTAATCCCCAGATATTGACTGAATTTTTTGCTGGCATGGACAAATATAGAAAGTTCAGGTATTTTTGTGGGAATTCAGGTATTACTTTTTTCCCCTTAAAAATGCACTTGTATATTTTCTTATTGTATCAGGTATTTTTGTGTATGTTAAAATAAAGAAAACGGGTGCCTCCCGGGTGGAGCAATGGTCTAAGGCACTACATCGCAGTGCTAGCTGTGCCACCAGAGATACTGAGTTCGGGCTCTGTCGCAGCCGGCCGCGACTGGGCGGCCCATGGGGCGGTACACAATTGGCCCAGCGTCGACCGGGTTAGGGAAGGGCTTGGCCGGCAGGGATAGCCTTGTCTTGCCAAAAATCCTCAATCTTCATTCTAAATTACAACCATCCCCCTTTGGGGGGGGGGGGGGTACATTATCCATTTCAAATTCTAAGTTTATACATCGTACCAGTAGGCTGCCACTCAAAAGAAATCAAATCAAAATCAAATCAAATGTATTTATATAGCCCTTCGTACATCAGCTGATATCTCAAAGTGCTGTACAGAAACCCAGCCTAAAACCCCAAACAGCAAGCAATGCAGGTGTAGAAGCACGGAAAAACAGTAAGAATAATGTATTTAGTATAAACAAGAAAAGAAAACAACGTCCAATCCCATTCCCCAATCCCACGTCTCCATTCAGAGGGTGAATGGCCAAGACAAGAGTGCCTTGTGAACAGGGTATGGTAGCAGGTGCCAGGCACTCCGGTATGATTGTGTCAAGAACTGCAAAGCTGTTGGGTTTTTCACACTTAACAGTTGCCCGTGTGTATCAAGAATGGTCCACCACCCAAAGGACATCCAGCCAACTTGACACAACTGTGGGAAGCATTAGAGTCCATATGCCCAGCATCCCTGTGGAACACTTGACCCCTTGTAGAGTCCATGACGAATTAAGGCTGTTCTAAGGGCAAAAGGGTTCATTATTGGGTATTTTAATGGACAATAAAATTAGCTTTTCTTTCAAAAACAAGGACATTTCTAAGTGACCATAAACTTTTGAACGGTAGTGTATATGTACTTATGTATGCATGTATCTCTATATTAGAGGTCGACCGATTATGATTTTTCACCGCCGATACCGATTATTGGAGGACCAAAAAAAGACGATACCGATTAAATAGGCTGATTTATATATTTGTAATAATGACAACTACAACAATACTGAATGAACACTTATTTTAGCTTAATATAATACATCAATAAAATCAATTTAGCCTCAAATAAATAATGAAACATGTTCAATTTGGTTTAAATAATGCAAAAACAGTGTTGGAGAAGAAAGTAAAAGTGCAATATGTGCCATGTAAGAAAGCTAACGTTTAAGTTCCTTGCTCAGAACATGAGAACATTTGAAAACTGGTGGTTCCTTTTAACATGAGTCTTCAATATTCTCAGGTAAGAAGTTTTAGGTTGTAGTTATTATAGGAATTATAGGACTATTTCTCTCTATACCATTTGTATTTCATATAGCTTTGACTATTGGATGTTCTTATAGGCACTATAGTATTGCCAGTGTAACAGAGTATAGCTTCCGTCCCTCTCCTCGCCCCTACCTGGGCTCGAACCAGGGACACATCGACAACAGCCTCCATCGAAGCATCGTTACCCATCGGTCCACAAAAACCGCGGGGGGACTCTGCAAGGGGAACAACTACTTCAAGGTCTCAGAGCGAGTGACGTCACCAATTGAGTTAGAGCGCACCCCGCTAACTAGCTAGCCATTTCACATTACACCAGCCTAATCTCGGGAGTTGATAGGCTTGAAGTCATAAACAACTCAATGCTTGAAGCACAGCGAAGCGCTGCTGGCAAATGCAGGAAAGTGCTATTTGAATGAATGCTTACGAGCCTGCTGCTGCCTACTACCGCTCAGTCAGACTGCTCTATCAAATCATAGACTTAATTATAACATAATAACACACAGAAATACGAGCCTTAGATCTTTAATACGGTCAAATCCGGAAACTATCATTTCGAAAACAAAACGTTTATTCTTTCAGTGAAATACATAACCGTTCCGTATTTTATCTAACGGGTGGAATCCCTAAGTCAAAATATTGCTGTTACGTTGCACAACCTTCAATGTTATGTCATAATTATGTACAATTCTGTCAAATTAATTACGGCCTTTGTTAGGAAGAAATGGTCTTCACACAGTTCGCAACGAGCCAGGCAGCCCAAACTGTTGCATATACCCTGACTCTGCTTGCACGTAATGCAAGAGAAGGGACACAATTTCCCTAGTTAAAAGAAATTCATGTTAGCAGGCGATATTAACTAAATATGCAGGTTTGTACAAACAATAGTATATACATGTGTATTGATTTTAAAGAAAGGCATTGATGTTTATGGTTAGGTACACATTGGTGCAACTACAGTGCTTTTTTCGCGAATGCGCTTGTTAAATCATCAGCCGTTTGGCAAAGTAGGCTGTGATTTGATGATAGATTAACAGGCACCGCATCGATTATATGCAACGCAGGACAGGCTAGATAAACTAGTGATTATGTTAATATTGATTGTTTTTTATATGTTTAATGCTAGCTAGCAACTTATCTTGGCTTCTTGCTGCACTCGCGTAACAGGTAGTCAAGCCTGCCACGCAGTCTCCTCGTGGAGTGTAATGTAATCGGCCATGATCAGTGTCCAAAAATGCAGATTGTTATGAAAACTTGAAATCGGCCCAACTAATCAGCCATTCTGATTAAATCGGTCGACCTCATATATATAAATAAATGGGATGGCGTATCACTGCAGAATGCTGCGGTATCCATGCTGGTTAAGTGTGCCTTGAATTCTAAATGAATCACTGCCAGTGTCACCAGCAAAGCACCCCCACACCACCTCCTCCATGCTTCACGGTGGGAACCACACATGCAGAGATCATACGTTCACCTACTCTGTGTCTCAAAGACATGGCGGTTGGAACCAAAAACCTCAAATTCGGACTCCAGACCAAAGGACAAATTTCCACTGGTCTAATGTCCATTGCTCATGTTTCTTGGCCCAAGCAAGTCTCTTATTCTTATTGGTGGTTTCTTTGCAACAACTCGACAATGAAGACCTGATTCACACAGTCTCCAATGAACAGCTGATGTTGAGATGTCTGTTACTTGAACTCTGTGTAGCATTTAATTTGGCTGCAATTTCAGAGGCTGGTAACTAAGGAACTTATCCTCTGCAGCAGAGGTAACTCTGGGTCTTCATGAGAGCCAGTTTCATCATATCACTTGATGGTTTTTGCAACTGCACTTGAAGAAACTTCAGAAGTTCTTAAATGTCTGTATTGACAGACCTTCATGTCTTAAAGTAATGGACACTTGTTTCTCTTTACTTATTTGAGCTGTTCATGCCATAATATGGACTTGGTCTTTTACCAAATAGGGCCACATTCTGTATACCACCCCTACCTTGTTACAACACAACTGATTGGATCAAACACATTAATAAATTCCACAAATGTATTTTTAACAAGGCACACCTGATAATTGAAATGCATTCCTGGTGACTACCTCAAGAATCTGGTTGAGAGAATGCCAAGAGTGTGCAAAGCTGTCATCAAGACAAAGGGTGGCTACTTTGAAGAATATCAAATATATTGTGATTTAAAATAAAAAAATGTTGGGGTTACTACATGATTCCATGTGTTATTTCATAGTTTTGATGTCCTCACTATTATTTTACGATGTAGAAAATAGTACAAAAAAAGAAAAACCCTTGAATGAGTAGGTGTCCAAAATGGTACTCTGTGTGTGTGTGTACTCTGTGTATAAATGTATTTGACTATGTAAACTTCCGACTTCAACTGTGCGCGTGTGTACACACACACACACACACACACACACACACACACACACACACACCACACCACACACACGCGCACAGTTGAAGTCGGAAGTTTAC
Source organism: Oncorhynchus mykiss (assembly GCF_057628025.1). Classification (NCBI taxonomy): domain Eukaryota; kingdom Metazoa; phylum Chordata; class Actinopteri; order Salmoniformes; family Salmonidae; genus Oncorhynchus; species Oncorhynchus mykiss. Next base: position 31,443,245 of record NC_143041.1, on the reverse strand, counting down.
ATAGCCAAATACATTTATACCCAGTTTTTCATAATTCCTGACATTTAATCTTAGTAAAAATTCCATGTCTTAGGTCAGTTAGGATCACCACTTTAATTTAAGAATGTGAAATGTCAGAGTAATAGTAGAGAGAATTGTTTATTTCAGCTTTTATTCCTGTCATCACATTCCCAGGGGTTCAGAAGTTTACATGCACTCAATTAGTAGTTTGTAGCATTGCCATTAAATTGTTTAACTTGGGTCAAATGTTTTGGGTAGCCTTCCACAAGCTTCCCACAATAAGTTGGATGAATTTTGGCCCATTCCTCCTGACAGAGCTGGTGTAACTGAGTCAGGTTTGTAGGCCTCCTTGCTCACACACACTTTTTCAGTTTTGGCCACAAATTTCTATAGATTTGAGGTCAGGGATTTGTGATGGCCACTCCAATACCTTGACTTTGTTGTCCTTAAGCCATTTTTGCCACAACCTTGGAAGTATGCTTGGGGTCATTGTCCATTTGGAAGACCCATTTGTGACCAAGCTTTAACTTCCTGACTGATGTCTTGAGATGTTGCTCCAATATATCCACATAATTTTCCGTCCTCATGATGCCATCTATTTTGTGGAGTGCACCAGTCCCTCCTGCAGCAAAGCACCCTCACAACATGATGCTGCAACCCCCGTGCTTCACGGTTGGGATGGTGTTCTTCAGCTTACAAGGCTCCCCCCATTTCCTCCAAACATAACGATGGTCATTATGGCCAAACAGTTCTATTTTTGTTTCATCAGACCAGAGGACATTTCTCCAAAAAGTACGATCTTTGTCCCCATGTGCAGTTGCAAACTGTAGTCTGGCTTTATGGCGGTTTTGGAGCAGTGGCTTCTTATTTGCTGAGCGGCCTTTCAGGTTATGTCGCTATAGGACTCGTTTTACTGTGGATATAGATACTTTTGTACCTGTTTCCCCCAGCATCTTCACAAAGTCATTTGCTGCTGTTCTGGGATTGATTTGCACTTTTCGCATCAAAGTGCATTCATATCTAGGAGACAGAACGCATCTCCTTCCTGAGCGGTATGACGACAGAGTGGTCCCATGGTGTTTATACATGCGTACTATTGTTTGTACAGATGAATGTGGTACCTTCGGCGTTTTGAAATTGCTACCAAGTATGAACCAGACTTGTGGAGGTCTACAATCTATTTCTGAGGTCTTGGCTGATTTCTTTTGATTTTCCCATGATGTCAAGCAAAGAGGCACTGAGTTTGAAGGTAGGCCTTGAAATACATCCACAGATACACTAAGTTGACTGGAGTTGATTGGAGGTGTATGTAAACTTCTGACCCCCTGGAATTGTGATACAGTGACTTATAAGTGAAATAACCTGTTTGTAAACAGTTGTTGGAAAAATTACTTGTCATGCACAAAGTAGATATCCTAACGAACATGCCAAAACTATAGTTTGTTAACAAAAAATTTGTGGAGTGGTTGGAAAATGAGTGTTTACATACACTTAGGTTGGAGTATATGTAAACTTACGACTTCAACTGTAATATTGCCTGCTAACATGAATTTCTTTCAACTAAATATGCAGGTTTAAAAAAATATATACCTCTGTGTATTGATTTTAATGCATTGACGTTTATGGTTAGGTACATTCGTGCAACGATCGTGCTTTTTTGCGAATTAGCTTTTGTTAAATCATCCCCGGTTTGGCGAAGTAGGCTGTGATTCAATGATAAATTAACAGGCACAGCATTGATTATATGCAACGCAGGACAAGCTAGTTAACCTAGTAATATCATCAACCATGTGTAGTTAATCACTAGTTATGTTAAGATTGACTATTTTTTTTATAAGATAAGTTTAATGCTACCTAGCAACTTACCTTCGCGTGGTCAGCCTGGTGGTCAGCATGCCACATAGTTCTCGTGGAATGCAATGTAATTGGCCTTAATTGGCGTCCAAAAATGCAGATTACCGATTGTTATGAAAACTTGAAATCGGCCCTAATTAAATTGGCCATGCCAATTAAATCGGTTGACCTCTAATCTTGACAAACAGACAATACATCCCTCCCTACCTTGTAGGCTTACCCAGTTTTGAAGGCTTGGCAATCTCTGAATGTCATTAACATTTTTGGTGTTTCGTAATAGATGTGTCTTTCCATTCATCATTTGGACTCTATACAGTTTGGATTGGTTGATTCATTTTATTTATCAATATAAAAAAAAAAAGTTTGGAGACCTACTCATTCAAGGGTTTTTATTTTTACTATATTGTAGAATAATAGTGAAGACATCAAAACTAACTTTGTCAGATGGCTACTGCGTCTGCTATACAGATTTTCAATCCAAATATTTTGTACAAAGACAAGCATAATATTGTTATATTATAGGTGTAACTCTTGTAGTTTTCCCTCAACTGAAGTTCAACTGTCGGAGTCAGTTGGAGCGCTGGGGCTCCCGAGTGGCGCAGCGGACTAAGGCACTGCATCTCAGCGCTAGAGGCGTCACTACAGACATCCTAATTCAAATCCAGGCTTTATCACAACCGGCCGTGATTGGGAGTTCCATAGGGCAGCGCACAATTGGCCTGCAGTAGCTAAAGCTTAATAATAGCCACACCATACCAAACATTCACAAATGTTTCTCAACTTTATTAGGGTAATATCAAAAGTCAGTCAAGCTATTGTTTATAGGGAAAATACGAGCAGAAAAGCAAATGTTAAGCAGGGAAAATAAACGCACTACCATCCCGTGCCCCCCAAAAAACACAAACTTCCGCAAAAAAAACAATAATAATTTTGCCCCTCCCCTATTTTGGATCACCCCTCGACCCCAGTAAAATTAGATCCCTCCCTAATAAAAATCACACCTATCTAAACATACTTTACGTTGTTTGCGAGATCAAACATATCATCATTATAATTTGTGTGTTCATTTTTGGAAGTTGTTTTAATTTCAGAGCATCTAAATTTGTAAACATTTCAATTGTATGTTTTTAAAATTCCACAAAAAAATGAACACCCATCAAAATAAAGTCTTTATTTATCTTTTATCTTTCTTCTCTTTCACTCTAACATGCTAACTACACCGCTTGCCTCGCGTGCATAGCAAAATACATTTAGACAATCATGTTATTCAATTATTGCACCCACACTGCTCACGTGCGCCAATGAGCGTCTGCGTTGTCAAAGGCTAAAATAGAAGTCAGTTCTATTTGTGACGCTGATCGCGCTGCAAGTCCTGCCTCTCTCATCTCATTGGTTTATAGAAGCACATACCCACGTGCCATTTCCTCATTGGTTATACCCACGTGGGTGACTGAAAGACGATCGGAGGTCGGTGGTGGTTATACACCTTTTAGGAAAGTTAGTTGCCAATCGCCATATAAGTCCAAAGAAGAAATTCCTGGAAGGAGGAGAGATGACTACAAATGACTTGGTTGACCGTTTTATCTGTGGATTAATTGTCGGATTAGAGGACCTTGTGCATTTCAGGTAAAATAACAACAACATTTATATCCCAGGACAAATTAGCTAGCAACAGCAAGCTAGCTAGCTAAATAGGACAAATTAGCTAGCAACTGCAAGCTAGCTAGATAAATTGCCATACATTTTTAATGCTTTTCGACCTGTCCCCAAATTAATATAATTGGTTCAGAGTTTGTTTTGATATTTTAACCTGCGTGTCTTGATCGCGTTTGGTGTGGGGGGACAAAATCCATTTGCGCACGGTGGCATGTGCGAGGCCGGTTTGGGTACGGTGTAAGTGTCGAGACGGTATGTTAAATCCCTGAGAAGCTTTAGCGTTCTTATAGATTCAACAGAAAGACCATGTATTCTATTAAGACCATTTCAGCCATTACCGGAGTGTGTTTGATGGGTCATTACATACGTTTCCTCGGTTGTAACATTAACGGGAGGGAAAAAAACAACAGGAACAAGCAAAACTATGAAAGTTAAAGTGACAAGTGGATTTTGCATTCCTCAAGCACAGGAAATAGATGGCTGAAAAAGACAGATCCTCCGGTGGACGGTGCATGTGCGTTGCTAAAAACACATTTATCGAATCCAGGCCACTAACCTGCGGGTGACACTGGATGACTGCAAACAGAGCCTCGTGAATGGCCTCAAAGGTAGCGTGGTAGACTTCCATCGTCAGGTGCTCAAGGGGGACAAACTGCAGGGCCCCCAGCACCATGGTCACGTGGTGGGGGTTGGAGAGCATCCTCTCCCCCTGACGGAGCATGGCTGTCAGAGTGTCCAACACTGGCACGGTCAGAGCAGCAGTCAGGGTTGGCTCCTTGCCAGCCTCCTTCACTAGAAACTGAAAGAGAGCAGAGAGCACCGTGGGAGTTGAACCAGAGATGAATATAATGAGGAATATGGATTTAAGATGGAGGACAGAAAGAGAGAAACTAGCAAGGAGTGAAGTACTACATCCTGTATGGGTTCTCAAAATGTCTCAATGTTTTACTATGGTTGATGACAACAAGTAAATAAATGTGTTAATTAAGCAATGAAAGTTTAAATTTGGATTTGGCAATAGGTCTCAGTAAGCCATAGAGAGAACAGAGAAAAACTGATATACTGTAGACCAATTAAGGTATGAGGCAACATTCCTGTTTGTGTTGTGAACACAGTGAGGGATTGTAGTTGTGTTGTAAAACCTAACGTCAGTTATTCCTGCAGAGTTGCAATGAGGTGAGAAGGGGCAATATTGATAAATGAAACCAGATTCAGCTTGATTAAATGGGACAGTAACAGGGAGGGAGAGACACTTACTGCTGCAGCCCAAAATTGGCTTTCCCCAGCTAAATAAATTCTTCCCCCGTATCAGATCCAAGACCCAGGAGACAGTGCAGCGGAGGAGAAGCGTGACATGCTTTGTAACAGACAGCCAGACTGTGGTTCTAATTACAGCGCTCTCTGCAATGCCCAAAGGGGGTTTCTACGTTAGATAGGAAACACATTTACCCTTTAAGTCGATGATAAGTCTATGCCAAAGCCAATGCTTTGTCCCTCTTGAAGCATGGACGCAGGTTTTTAAGTGAGAAGGACGCAGGTTTTTAAGTGAGAAGGACGCAGGTTTTTAAGTGAGAAAGACGCAGGTTTTTAAGTGAGAAAGACGCAGGTTTTTAAGTGAGAAAGACGCAGGTTTTTAAGTGAGAAAGACGCAGGTTTTTAAGTGAGAAAGACGCAGGTTTTTAAGTGAGAAGGACACATTGTACCTTCACCATAACTGGATTTTGAGTGATTCTAGCTCAAATAATATTTTTCAGTGGCATCAATTGATTTGGATAAACAATCCTTCTTTATCCAAATCAGCACATCAAATGTCACAGTGAATACTTACTACTAAGGCAGATATGATCTGAGGTGCAATGAGCCAGAACGCCTTTAAGCAGGTTTCTGGAAGCAGGCCGCTGGCAAGCAGCTTCGTTATCGTCACAGTTGAAAGGACTTCCTGTAAAATACAGTGTGCTCTTTGTAGTGTGTCAACAAAGCCCACATAACCATTTTAGGGAAAATCTCTGTAGAGGAGAACTGAGAAGAGGGAAAATTGAGGGATTCCTGTGCTGAATTATTTAGTTGGAAAAATATAAAGCTAGGTTTTAAAGGTGGCGTTAAATACAATTTAGTAGCCCATTATGGAAATGTTATCCAGACTTCAGTGTTTAAGTATTCAGGACACCAAATACAGTAGCTTGTAACTCAGATAGCATCATTTTACAGTAGCTAGTAATATCACAACTTGTACAATAACACTTGCAGTAAATATAACACCTACCCTATGACAGCCGCTCCTGAACTTGGAGGTATCCAGTCCGTCTCGGAGCAGCAGCAGGAGAAGGTGGAACTGTTCTGGGGTACTCCTGACCAGCAGCTGGTCCAGAAGCTCCTTTACTGGCTCCTCCAGGGACCTCACCTCTGATACTGACAGCCATGGTGCTAACATAGAAGAGTTACGGTTAACATTAAATAATTATACATTATATTTATCCATTACTGGGAAATGAGATGGTTTCTAAATGTACAATTATTTTGAATAACATTTTGTTTAATAATAATATGTATTATTATTTTGTGTTCAAGAGAAATTCTGTGCAAATTCTTAATTATGCCTGTTTTAGTTATCAATGTCTGTCAGCAATGGTACAGGAAATGTACTTTGACATTTACTTGAGCACTATTTTACAGATATTACGAGCAGTAGGAAATCACACAACGCACACACAGGAGAGCATCTCAGAATACACTGTACCAAGTCTGATTAAAAAAAAAACTTTCATTGTTGTGGAGTAAGAGCGCGTACCTGCAAGCAGTTTGTGGACATTCTGCAGAATTGCCACAAAGAGCTCCTCCTGGCCAAGGGCTTTGGTCATCTCTGCAGCAGCATAGTACGCTGAGAGGAAGTGGAGCGATGAGACCAGGAAGTCCATGGGGCGCTGGGATGGGCACAGCTCTCTGAGAATCTGCTGGCTGAAGCTCCTGTACATGCCCATGTGGCTTAGACTCTCCTGTGTGATGCCCTCGCTAGGCTCATCTTGGGGGCAAGCACAGGCCAGCTCGCTCCTCACCATTCCGGTCACCACATCCACGGAGAAGGCCTGGCCTAGTAGACTGCCTGTCTGAGCCCTCAGGCTGGCCTGGATGGCAGGGCCCATGACAGCAGTGGTCTTCCCCAGTAATTGACTCAGGGTCTCATCTAGCTGCTTGGTTGTCCTGAGGCTGGATGTCATGGCCTGGCACAGTGTGTTCATAGAAGCAAGCAGGAGCTGTACGGCGAACAGGCCCCCTGTTTCAATGTTTCCTGGGAGAGAAGACAAAGCCATAACGGCAACCTCGCTATTGACCAAATAGGTGGTGAATTTCTCCAGGTTAAGGCGGACACTGCTCTTTCTGTGGATTATCAATAGGATCAGGGACTGGATGAAATCCTGGACGGTTTTTAGGAAAGTCAGCCAAGCGGAGCTGTCCACGGTTTGAAAGAGGCCCTTATTGCTGTGTGAAAAGAGAGCTGTCAAAGATGCCTCCAAGAGGCTACTCCCATGCACAATCTTTAAAACATGATGGGAATTATTCCCTGCCAGAAGCAACCCCATGAGACTGAAGAGCTGATTCAGCAGATGTATTGTTACGGCAGGCTTCACATCATTATGTAGCTGTGTGTCTGTGACCATGAGGAATAAGAGTAAAAAGAGCCCTGAAAAGTCTTCAGAGGACATTCCATCTGGGTTAAGAGAATTGGTGACTTGAAGTAAGCTTAAAAGGTTATCGGCTTGACTTTGAGATAGGGTTATAGAGGCTCCGGTCGTACTAGAGTTCAGTATGTGTTGGGCTATGGACTCCAGTCTCTTCAAAGCAGAATGGGATTCACTGACATCGCGAGTTACTGCACTTCCTTTGTCTCCAGCTGTCAAACAGCTTACTTCACTCAACTTCATGAGTGCAGGACAGACAGAGGCCATGTCTGGGATGCCGCTGAGAATCCCCGCAATCCTTTGAGTGACACATCTGACAACAGCAGAGTAAATAGTGGGTAACTCGACAAGAACAAGGCTCTCAAGCAGATCTTTGGAAATGAGAGAGACAGACAGCCTCTCAGTGGTGTCATCTGGTGTCTTCTGAAGTAGGGAACTGAGGAGAACATCAGCTATATGACACACTTCGTCCTCAGTGAGGAATGGCGAGATCATGGGTAGGTTTGTGGTAACGAGGTACCAATGTGCCACTGGGTACGTGCTGGCATCCACACTACTGACCTGACGGTCCCATAGCTGGTCACTCTGCTGGCAGAGTTGAGGATCTCCTCTCCCCACAATGTACTGGGCTGCTCTGCGGAGGACATCTGAAGCTCTAGTCTGTGCCAAGAGCTCATTGCTTAGGATAACTTTCTTCATTTGTTGGAGAGTGAGCAGTTTTTGCAGGAGGTGAGTCATGGGGCTACAGTGCTGGCCGATGGGAGAGGCCTGATCTTCACCTGTCGCCATCACACCAGAGAGGAGAATACCTATGTCGTCTAGTATGTTAACGCTAGCTGGGTCCGCTGGGGATGTGTATTTCGTACAGTGAATCTGAAAGAGGGTGTCCACCTCCACCCAAGTGTACTTTAGCAGAAGGCCTGCATCTTGGACTTTCTGACACCCAGGGACGTCTGGGGCCTGGCCTTCAGCCAGCTGCAGCACTGGCTTCACCACCTGGAGCATCTTCTCCATCAGAGCCTGGGTTTGCCTCACAACAGGAACTGGTGTGCTGTTGTCCAAAGTTTTCAGGCTGAACAACACAGAGTACAAGAGCACACTCAAGGAGAACAACTTCAGGGACATGTCTTCGTTTCCTTCCAGATCCGGGAGTACATAGCTTGTTACATTTTCTAAAATGAGGCAGCATATTTCCAAAGTATGGCTGGTGGGGTTGTCCAGAAGGCATGTGCTGAGCGTCCTATGCACGGCCTCTGGGAGAACGGGCTGTCGGAGCTCATCCATTGCTGGGCGGCAGATGACAGCCAGGAGCTCCTCGAAGAGCTTGGGGAGCTGCCTCAGCTTGGCGTAGATCTGGAGAACAGAGGAGATGAGGGCCTCGCGTGCCTTCCTAACCCGTGGCTCTGTGCAGTCGGAATCAATCCATCCTGCCGACAGCAGCTCGTCCAGGTCCGGCTCTATGATCAGGTGGTTGAGACTGAGCAGGGCTTTTAGACAGCGGTACCATGCTGATATGGTGGGCTGGGCATTGTCGAACAACAGCCTCACCACCTTCCTGTAGAAAATCAACTGAACCTCCTCGTACTTTATCCTGTCAGCCACCACATTGTAAATGTCTGCCGTCAAGCATAAATTCAAGAGGTTCTCCAAAGACAGCAGAGCTAAGCTCCAGTTTTCACCATCAAACAGGTCTTTGAGAGTCACCTCATTTGTGAAATCCAAGGCAGTGATTAACTGTGTTAACATGTGAAAGCAGAGTACTTTATTATCTCCTCCTTTACAGTAGGCATCCAGAGAGAATTTGAAGAGCAGTGGGAGGGAACTCGACCTGACCGCAAAATGGAGATCAGTGTCACAGTACCCTTGTGCACAAATCTTTGAGAGTATCGAGTTGACTGGGGAGAGTAGGCTCTTCCCCGCTGCTCCCTTCTTTATCCCTGGCTCCTCCTTTGAGAGGAGCTCCTCCTTATAGGCCTGGAGGTGGTCTGGCAGGAAGAGAGCAGACTGCAGGATGGTGTCCACTTTCCCACGGATGTCCCTACTCAGGTGCTGGCGGACACGGGAGTCATCCTCGGCCATCCAGGCCCTGGAAGTCAATAGGTGTCTGAGCAGGAGGAGGGGCTGGAGCAGGTGTGTTGTGACTTGGGCAAACACGCGGTTGGCATTGGCCTGCTGCTTTTGGACCGCGAGGTAGCTACTCAGGGTAAGGAGGAGGACCTCAAACACCTGGGGTGTCAGGGGGTCTGTGGCTTGCTGCTGACTGAGCTTGGAGCAGCCCAGGGTACACAACTTGGCCAACAGCTCCACCAGTAGCTCGTACTTAGTGGTGAATGTGACAGAGAGGACTGAGGAAGAAAGGATGCCCTGACAGCAGCTCAACACGGTGGAGACAGACGCTGAGGAGGTCCCTGAGGCAAACTCCTGAATCCTTTCAATTATAACCTGGAAAGAAAAATTACCTGTCAGAAATCAATACATGCAATAAAACAGGTGTACTTTTTTTTTTTACAATTATTTTACCAGGTAAGTTGACAGAGAACACATTCATAGTTACAGGGGAGAGGAGGGGGATGAATGAACCAATTGTAAGCTGGTGATGATTAGGTGACTGTGATGGTATGAGGGTCAGATTGGGAATTTAGCCAGGACACCGGGGTTAACACCCCTACTCCTTCAATAAGCGCCATGGGATCTTAAGTGACCACAGAGTCTGGACACCCATTTAACATCCCACCCGAAAGATGGCAGCCTACACAGGGCAATGTCCCCAATCACTGCCCTGGGGCATTTGGATATTTTTTTTAGACCAGAGGAACAGGTGCCTCCTACTGGCCCTCCAACACCACTTCCAGCTGCATCTTGTCTCCCATCCAGGGACCAACCCTGCTTAGCTTCAGAAGCAAGCCAGCAGTGAGATGCAGGGTGGTACCATCAATGTCCTTATCTTGAAAAGCATCAAACTAACTTAAGCTGCTAAAAGTGTAGCGATTACATACTGATCATCGGCACTTATGACCAACTTACTTGCGCTACTGCCAAACGAAGGCTGATGGTTTTTCCTTGGCTCAACACACTATGTAGCTTCTTGCTGTGCAAAATATCATCCAGGTAGATCCACAAGCCTTCCACCACCACCTGTGGCAACTCCACTTTCTTACTGTAAAAGCCTGTCAATGCATGACTTATCCAATCAAAGAGTACCTGTAAGGATATATAGGACACAGCACTTCAATATAAAACAAATAAGGTTTACAGAGAAAATAGGATAAACATGCTGGAATAATTCACCTAATATCTGATGGGCAGATGTGTTACCTGTTCTTTGTTAGGAAGTAAGCACTGTGATGAAATCCATGCAAAACGGGCAAGCTTCAGTTTGTCCACCCAGGGTGTCTTGGGGTTTTTGAGCTTCAAGTGAATACCAGAGTACATGGCAGCCATATCTGAAGCCTGGCCTGTGGAGAAATTGACCTGAGTCAATACAGTTCTCAGACTAAAGGACGTACCTTATCTGGCCAGTAGAGGGAGACGTTTACTTAAAGTTCAATTCTGACTGCTTAGTATAATGGAGCAAGCTGGTGAATGGACTTGAAACCGCAAGAATCCACATGATTGTGAAACAAAAATTAAATACATTTGTATGTCACATGCACCATATACAACAGGTGTAGGTAGACCTTGCAGTGAAATGATAAATGTACCATGCCTGGAGTGCACTGGTCAAACAAACGTGTAATCAGATTTGTTTTATAGCAAATAGCATTGACGGCTTCTAGTACAGATATACAAATATTTGGTACTAGCTTTAGTTATTAACTCGCCAAGGTTGTTTCTGCAATGCTAACATCTGTCAAAAATGACATGTCAAGTAGAAAGAAGTAAATAATACAAGTGAAAGTCATTCATATTTAGTGTCATGAGGTTGTAACAAAATCGAAGGAGACGCTAGAAAGAACAAGCGAGAATCTACATGATCAACGGCTAGCATGCACGGCTAAGCTAAATCAAGTTAAACTAATCATGGGTCTTTCAGCTGTACTTTTAACTAAGAAAACACGAAGCAATGTCTGAACAATTCAAACACTCTAATTTTAATAAAATTATGAATTATAAACCGATTTTGTTAGCAAATGATGTTAGATATTACTTACTATTATAACACCAACACGTGTTCCGGTGTTTTCACAGACAAACTTTAACCTTTACCCTTTGAACGCCACTGTATCCAGACAAAAACAATCGAGTGCTGATGATTGCTCACTTTTTTTTTACGCAACCTTAATTTAACTAGGCAAGTCAGTTAAGAACAAATTCTTATTTTCAATGACGGCCTAGGAACAGTGCAGGGGCAGAACGACAGATGTGTACCTTGTCAGCTCGGGGGTTTGAACTTGCAACCTTCCGGTTACTAATCCAACGCTCTAACCACTAGAGCTGCCGCCCTAATGTGGTACCCTTCCTGCAGGCTCATCCTGACATGACCCTCCAGCATAACAATGTCACCAGCCATACTGCTCGTTCTGTGCATGATTTCCTGCAAGACAGGAATGTCAGTGTTCTGCCATGGCCGGCCGGCGAATAGCCCGGATCTCAATCCCATTGAGCACATCTGGGACCTGTTGAATCGGAGGGTGAGGGCTAGAACTTGCAGGTGCCTTGGTGGAAGAGTGGGGTAACATCTCACAGCAAGAACTGGCAAGTCTGGTGCTGTCCATGAGGAGGAGATGCACTGCAATACCTAATGCAGCTGGTGGCCACACCAGATAATGACTGTTAATTTTGATTTTGACCCCCCCCCCCTCCTCCTCCTCTTTGTTGAGGGACACATTATTCCATCAATGTTAGTTACATGTCTGTGGAACTTGTTCAGTTTATGTCTCAGTTGTTGAATATTGTTATGTTCATACAAATATTTACACATGTTAAGTTTGCTGAAAATAAACGCAGTTGACAGTGAGAGGACGTTTATTTTTTTGCTGAGTTTATATGTTTCTGTGGAAGATGACATCGATTAATCGAGGTCGTTTAGCAATGTCTTTCAAAGTTTTTCTTATATCGTCGGCCATTGATTTCCGTCAGGGACTTTAACAAGAAGCAGCTAGGTTATTTTCCGGGGGTCACCTTTTCTATTGAACAGAGAGGTTTTTCTTTTCGTAGAGTTGTGTGTACTTCTGACAGTCGGTTACCGTTAGGCTGCCTTGTCGCCTGCAGATTGTGTCGACATGTCACTCCTATCGACAGACATATTGTTGTGACAGGGCGCTCCCAGCGCGATAAAGACAACTTCGCCTAAATGTGGCTGTCACGAACAGATAATGATGAATAACCGCCAGGAACCCACGATGTAATAGACATTATCATTTGTCGTTAGTGTTGGCTGGACACGAAGGAGGACGTTGACCTAACTGTGTTTTTATGTTGGAATTCGCTGGCCTCCTCGTATGTGAAATGGAACATGCTCGTTCGCACTTTCTTGCTATGTTTTGGTCATTTGGTAGGTAGCTGGCAAGCCAACGCACTTGAGTTTGTTTTTCTTGCTTTTATGTGTCTGAGTCGCTCACTAGCTGTCTTGCAGAATGGGACTGTTGCTGTTGCAATTGTCAAAATGTCCAGGCGTGAATATTTTGAAGCGCGAGGTTCACTCCCGTGTACATAAACTATTTTGGTTAGAATGCCAGACGTCCAGGGGACGACGAGAGGTGAGTGGGAAAAGGTTCGAACCTGTGGCACGCTCTTCGCTTTCACACCCGAGGAGATGCAACTCTCTTGTGCCCTGTGTACCACTTAGACAGTTCACCATACCCCCCCATTTGTTGAGGAACTCATGGACAGCAACTGTAAACTTTGCCAACTACAGCTCTTCGACGGACTCAAAACAAGCAACACAACAAGAAGTTGACAGCAAAGATCTGCAATCAAAGGAAACAAAACAATCCCCAACTCGGATACCCACTGAGGATGTCAAAAGGATTTTACAACTTGCCCACCCTGAGCGCTTGCGACTGTCAGGTAGGCCATGTCATTTAAGGTCACCACAGGGATATCTTCGAAAATGACCAACCTGGCACTGAAATAATGTTATCACCAACTTGTGCCTGTGTAGGGTTGACTAAATTACATAGTTTATTTGTTGTCAGTTTCCCCTTTTAAACAATAATACAGTAATGTTACTTGTTTTGATTCTTATATTTTGTTTTCTATACCATCCTCCTCAGCGGCTGTGGGCTTCCTAATGGTCTCCAGCGCTGTCACAATGTCGGCGCCCTTCTTCCTGGGCCAAGTCATTGACACCATCTACACCAGCTCTTCAGAGGACTTCAGTGCCTCCCTCCGCTCTCTGTGTATCATGCTTTCAGGGGTATTCCTTTGTGGGGGCGCCGCTAATGCTGCCCGTGTCTACCTCATGCAAATCTCAGGTGAGCGTCACCGTTTGCTCTCAGTGCATGCAGAGTGGGTTTACATATTAAACAGATGTCCATCTCTGGATTTTTTGGGGGTTATTACTATCGTGACTTTGATGCCATACAGAGGAACTAATCGAACATTTAAAAAATATGTGACTCTTGCAGGGCAACAGATTGTGAGAAATCTACGTGTATTCCTATTCTCCTCGATTCTGAGGCAGGAGGTAGGTTTCTTTGATAAGACCCGTACCGGGGAACTCATTAACCGCCTATCTGCAGACACGGCACTCATCGGCCGCTCCGTCACAGACAACCTTTCTGACGGGCTCCGCGCTGTCGCCCAGGCAACAGCTGGGGTCAGCATGATGGTGAGAAACAGCCCTCTCCCCACATTTGTTTGTAAAGGGTGTGTTGGGGTGTTAAAGTCCATTCTACTCTGTACAGGGATCAGTTCTAAGATTTTGAGTCACATGGGAATGCAAGTTGTATTCAGAGGTGAAACTGGTTTGTCATTAGGAAGATGTGATTTTTCATCCTTTCATGTACAGCTTTCCTTAGCGGTTCCATTATTCTGGTTACTGTCATTTTTCTTTGTCATTGTTCTGGTCCCTCCACATAGGATCTGGTTTGACCCAAGTTCTTCATGTTACAACAAGTATATTTAGAATTTATCGAGTTAATTCCTTGAGTTTCCTCCTTGGTTACTATATATTCCTAGGATGTCATTTCTAAAACGGATGACCCCGTAGCAAAATATCCATAACTCATTTATCATAGTAAATATAGTACAGTTGAATACATTCATGATAAATATGTTAACACATTCTCTCCGGTCATTAGTGGCTTTACAGGTTCAAAATCCCTTTATAAAAAGGTAACCGAGCAGGCTTAAAAGACTTGGGCTGAATTGCCTCCTCACATTTCCTGGCATCTCCCTCTCGCTCTCTGCCAACAGTTTTACGTGTCACCAAGTTTAGCAGCCTTTGTGCTGCTGATTGTGCCTCCTATGGCTGGCCTAGCTGTCATATATGGGAGATACCTGCGCTCCATATCCAAACGTACACAGGACTCTCTGGCTGAGGCCACACAGGTAAGACGAGACCCGTTCTAACTGCACAGCATTAGTCATTACTGAAGCAGTGTTGCGCTGTAGATTATTCTCCAAGCAGAGTACATAGACACCAGGTCTTTTAATCATATATTTTTTTCAAAATTGAAACCAATTGATCAGACTGATACTGTATTGTCTTGTAGTTGGCAGAAGAACGCATCAGCAACATGAGGACAGTTCGGGCGTTTGGTAAGGAGCTGACAGAGGTGGCCAAGTATACGGAGAAGGCCAACTATGTTCTCCACCTGGCCAAACAGGAAGCCGTTTTGAGGGCTGGCTTCTTTGGCGCGGTGAGCATCCAACAATTCAATGTTGCCCAATGTTCCTTAAAGAGAAATGGAGTGGTTGTTAACATTTTCTCAATCAACGGCAGTTGAAATGTAGTCAAGCCCTTTTGGCCTTTTGAAAGACTGGAACCACAGAGTTGTGCGATCTGTTTTAGAAGCTTCTGCTTTTATGACCTGTGTGTTTCTTCGGGGGTCATTGGGTTGTAACTGGTTTTGTATGAGTCTCTTTTAGACTGGACTCAGTGGCAACATCATCATCCTGTCAGTGCTGTATAAGGGAGGGCTATTGATGGCCAGTGAACACATGACTGTGGGAGAGCTCTCTTCCTTCCTCATGTACGCCTTCTGGGTGGGCATTAGCATTGCAGGTAGGGCGTATATAATTGTCTCATTGCCTATGCATTCTGAGGAAAACCCCCGCTCATTAATCAATGAACAAATCACACTGTTAAAATTTTCATTTTAATAAGAAACTGATTCTCTCTATCCCCTAGTCTGTCTGAGCAGCTGTTTAAATGTCTGTTTCGTTGAACAGGTATGAGCTCGTTCTACTCTGAACTGATGAAGGGCTTTGGCGCAGGGGCACGGCTTTGGGAGCTACTGGACAGGAAGCCCGAGTTCCCCCTCAATGGTCAGCATCAAGCCCTGCCATTCTAGACCACACTGAGAAAGCATTGTGCAAAACACCTTAATTACATCACACTTGGCTAGTAGTCCTCTGCATCTAAACAGGCATGTAAACGTACATGTCCATGTTCCTCCTCATTTCTCTGAAGAGGGTATTGTGCTGAGGCCGGAGCAGCTTAAGGGTCAACTGGAGTTCCAGAATGTCTCCTTTGCCTACCCAACCCGCAAAGACGCCCCCATCTTCCAGGACCTGAGTCTCTCTGTGCCTGCTGGCTCCGTCATGGCCGTGGTAGGGCCCAGCGGATCGGGCAAATCCACTCTGGTCTCCCTGCTGCTCAGGCTCTACGACCCAGTTGCAGGTGAGGACTACAGCTGAGGTAATCTCTTACAGCAGCTTCATGTCACTGTATGTCTTCCATTTCGTCAACAGTCTTATGATATAGAGATCCTTTTTTGCTGTATAGGTGTGATCACTATCGACGGGCATGATGTGAGAGATTTGAATCCTTATTGGCTGAGGAGTCACATTGGAACTGTTAGTCAGGTAATTGGTCACATGACGATTATTAGTAGGCAATATGTTCCCATTGTTGTGGCTAAGCAGTGCTTTGACATGTGGTCTAACCCTGTGGTATTCTCCCTCTGTGGGTCTGCAGGAGCCTGTACTCTTCTCCTGTTCCATCGCTGAGAACATTGCCTATGGAGCGCCCGACTCTGGCACGGTCACAGTTCAGGAAATCCACCGGGCTGCACAGATCGCCAACGCTTATGAGTTTGTCCGAGGTTTCCCAAAAGGCTTTGACACTGTGGTGGGAGAGAAGGGTGTTCTTCTCTCAGGTGAGACAAATGCATGCGTATCAGGAATTTTCTTTGATTTTGTGATGTGATTACGTAGTTGATAGGTGTTCCTAAAGATTTTTTTTTTTTAAATTGTTATGGTGTTGGACTTCACTGGGCATTCCTCAAACCGGAATGATCTGACTACAGAGTTATTGTTCATAACTAAAACCATCGCTTCTTTAACAGCTTTAATGTAATGACTAGTTTTGCTTTAACCAACAGGTGGTCAGAAACAGAGAATTGCTATTGCAAGGGCTCTGCTTAAGGTATTTTTAATTACACCTGATTACATGCATCAACAATTTTATGTTTTAGTCAAATGGGCAAATGTTGTAATGTATGCATTCTCTCCCTTCTCTCAGAACCCCAAGATACTTCTACTTGATGAGGCAACAAGGTAAGACATTGTGCATGGTCTAATCACATTTTACATGAGTCGCTCTTCCTCTGTTTTGGACAGTTAAGCAAGGTCAATCAGCTGGGTGAAGCAGGGTCAAACAACCCAATGACATGTGAGCTATAACTCATGGACCTCTCACTTTTGCCCTCTCTTTTCCATCCCCCTCTTCCTCAGTGCCCTGGATGCAGAGAATGAGTTCCTGGTCCAGGAGGCTCTAGAGCGGCTCATGGATGGGCGCACAGTGCTGATCATCGCCCACCGCCTCTCCACCATCCAGAACGCTGACGCCGTGGCTGTGCTGGACCAGCGGCGTGTGGTGGAGTGTGGGCAGCATGCACAGCTCCTGGGCAACCGCCAAGGCCTCTTCAGGAAGTTGATGGAGAAACAAGCCTTCCTTCAAGAGGGGCAAAAGCAAGCGTTGCGGTGAAAAGAGCTGGGGAGGGGCCTTAAATGTAGAGAAACTGCCTTTAGCTGTGTGGTGACGTGCTAATCACGCTGCGCTCTGCTACACTCCTCAGTCTGTCAGTGGTGTGTGTGAATCAGTTTAAGCTATTTGCAAGGGAGCATTTGAATATCAACTGGAACATCGATGATTTTAATATTGCAGAGCCATCTCGTAGCGCTGACGGGGATTCATTTTGAGACAGCCAGTAGGTTTGGATTCTCTTCTTGAGGACACCCAACTTATTGAGTATCATTCTTCAAGCTGCAATATGTACCTGACCAAATTTGCATAGAAATGTTATAGATAAGTCACTCATTGAAAGCAAGTCTAAGAAGGGGTACATCTGTTCTATGTGCGCTATTTCTATGCTTCCTGTTAAGTTTAGTTTTTACGTCTTTTACTTTCGGTTTTGTACACCAGCTTTAAAAAGCTAGAAATATCTTTGATTCTGAAAAATATATTTCACAGTGGTTTAGATGGTACAATGATTCTCTACACTGTGCTTCCTAGTTTTGTCACACTAACTGAAATTAGGCAAACTATTAGTTTCAGCTACCAGGAAATGGCGGCGGGAATTCTGCATAGTGCATCTTTGAGGTTAGGATATGCAGAAAATATGAATCACACCAAAACTTTGAAGTACGGCCTATGTGAAGTAAATATTATAACTGAGTCACTATGCCTTTTCAAGAAAACAAAAGCTATCTTTTGTATTAAATAACTACTTACCAGACTGAAACAAATATACACTCAGTGGCAAGTTTCTTAGGTACGCCAACCCGTTCACAAAATTGGGTCGAGCCTTTAGATAGTGAGTCATGTGGCTTGCGATATAAAGCAGACGGACAGTCATCAAGGCATTTAGTTACTGTTCGATTGAAGGTTAGAATGGGTGAAACGATTGACCTAAGGGACTTTGAGCATGGTTTGATCGTCGGTGCCAGGCATGCATGCATGCCTCCTAGGCTTTTCACGCACAACCGTGTCTAGGGTTTACCGAGACGTGAGACAAACAAAAAAACATCCAATCAGCAGCAGTCCTGTGGGCGAAAACAGCTTGTTGATGAGGTCGATTGAGAAGGGCAAGAATAGTGCAAGCTTACAGGCGGACCACAAACAGGTAACAAATGGCGCACAACGACATCTCGGAACTCACAACTCATCCGTCCTTGTCACGGATGGGCTATTGCAGCAGACGACCACACCAGGTTCCACTCCTCTATCAGCTAAAAACAAGAAGCGGCTCCAGTGGGCACGCAATCAATTGACACACTGGACAATTGAGGACAAAAAAAACAACATTGCCTGGTCCGATGAATCTTGATTCCTGTTGCGTCATGCCAGAATCAGGATTTGGCATAAGCAGCGTGAGTCCATGGCCCATCCTGCCTGGTGTCAACAGTAGAGGATGATTGGGGTGGTGTGGGGAACGTTCATTCCATTGATAACAATTGAGCAATGTTTCCATGCCCTGAAGAATTCAGACTGTTCTGGAGGCAAAGGGGTGTCCGACTCGGTACCAGATGGGTGTACCTAATAAACTAGCCACAGTGTGCATTTATTTGTTACAAGTTATCCAAAACGTGAAGCTAGCATTGTCAATTATGTAGGCCTATTTCAAAGACAATGGCAAACATACAGAGCACTGATATACAAGCAACATTGGCATAAATGTGGACGATAATCAAATATCTTACATTGCAGTTGATAAAGCAAACAAACCACCACTGATCAGTTATGAAAATGATGTGCATATCCATGCAAATGTTCTGCTATATCACCTATTTCACCACTGGCTATTATTTCATTGATGGTATGGTATGCTGGATATTTGATTTACATAAAATACAATCACAAAATTAATCTTCAAAGATGCTTTTGGGTCTTCCACTGGTACCAATTGTACATTTCTGAACAATCTAACATTCAATAGGTAGAATTTGACCAAATCCATGTTATCTTGACAGTATGTATGACTGAAAGACCTTGCAGACTTTTTAGTATTTGGATTTAGAGTTCAGCAAAATCCTTTATACTAATGGGATATGTAGATCTTTAAAATGTGGCATTATAAGCTCATAGTATCAAATAACATTTATTTTCTTATCTGACACTGATGAATAGATTTTTCTCACGTACCTGTGACACTGGATGTACTGTGCCTGGATTGTACTGCAAAGAAACATTCACTGCTCTGTTTTGTGCCATTTTGCTCCTCACATTTTAATATTGGATTCAGTAGTCATCCTTGTGCAATAGAAAGGCAAGAACAAGAATGGTAGGGAGATTTTAAATAACTTTGAGCTTCAACCAATGCCATACCAATGTGTTTGTGTGTAAGTCCTATATAAATGTTCTCTACAGAAGGCTCCTTGGTAAAATCAGCATGTTGTAATAATGTATTCAAATATAATATTTTAATGATTTTGTGTGCTAAATTATTAGGCCTTTGTGAAAAATAAACGATTTTAATAATATTCTGTGATTTCCTTTTCAAATATAAACCCTTTAATACAGAACCTTACTATGCAGGAAAAGTTACATTAACTGTAAAATGTTTTTTTATATTATCTCAGACTCAGTCATATATCTTCTCAGAAAATATTTCATCTAACCTAATCTCTCGTGGACAGATGAAACAGCAAGAAAAAAAAGAGTAAATGACAAACTTTCACAAGAGAATTTTACTTCTGGGTAACAAAAATGACCAAAAGAGGGTACTAATTAACCTATTGTTTTTTTTCTCTCCAATCTGTGTGTGTTTAGAACAGTTATATATCAAATGAATGAAATTCTAAATGTTCAGTCGAGACAAATCTGGACCATCCTCATCCATTCTATTCATACACCTTTGTCACCCCTTTGTCACCTCAAATAGATCAGTTCAGAGCCCATGACATGCACTGGCGTTGCGTACTGGACACCTGCGCTCAATATGTACTATGAAGCTAAGTAGTTATTTCTTGGCATCAAATCACATATCTACCATAGCTTTGATTGGACTGATCATGTCAACATCATACTTTCAATATCTTAGCTAGCAAGCTAGACAAGCAGTCATCTTCAAGAATCAAGTCAACAATCTACTGGCAAATCCTGTTCAATCCTTGTCATATGAAGATAAATTATAGATAAAACGTATCGGTACTCATCAGCCATTGGACATAACACAACAATGAGTGGTTTGGAAGGAATCAGTGGCTAACTGCAAGTGTTGCAAAGCAATCACTAGCCTGCTACTCAGTGGAAAGGGTGTGTGGTCCAAGTCTGGGTTTAAGGGTCTCTTTTCCAAGCTTAAAAGGATAAGCATTCACATGCAACACCATGGGAATGAAAAGGTTGAATTCATTGGCCATGCTGTCAATACAGCATGACTTCTGCCGCATTCAAAACAACTGGAAACTTGGAACTGGGAAATCTCAGACGTCAGTGAGTTCAAGACAGCTGGGAACTCAGGGAAAAAATGAGCCCCGACTGGGAAAATACATTTTGAACAGTCATTCAAGTTGGAATTCCAAGTCGGGAACTCATGCCATGATTCAACCTTGTTTAAAAAATATATATTTTCCCCCTTTTTTCTCCCAATTTCAATTACGATCTTGTCTCATCGCTGCAACTCCCCAACAGGCTTGGGAGAAGCAAAGGTTGAGTCATGCATACTCCGAAACTTGACCCACCAAACCGCACTCTTTAACACTCGCCTGCTTAACCCAGAAGCCAGCTGCACCAAAGTGTCAGAAGAAACACCGTTCAGCTGACAACCGAAGTCAGCCTGCCGGCACCCGGCCTGCCACAAGGAGTCACTAGAGCGCGAGAAGCAAAGCGAAGTAAAGTATTTATCCTACGGTTCTGACTTGTGTACAGGGAGATTACTGTAAGAACGGTCCATGTTATGAATTCTGTACCTGTACATTTCAAAAGTGCTGAACAAATACTTATATTGACTACATCCATCCTAGCTCGCTCATTAATGTCTTAATCGAAATTACGGATTGCCTCTTATCAACTGACAAACATCTCAAATGTCAGTAGAATCCACATTTGTTTAAGCAAGTCAGCCATATCAGCTATGTTTTTTAAAAAGGCAGTAAATGAGGCTGAATTAACTGTTTCGCTGCCAGACAAGGCTCTATTCATAGCCAGATGTAAGGATTCACTCCATGGTGCTGAAAAGAAAGCTCTGCTGTTGGGACAGATTTATGTAGTTTGTGGGCACCATTTGTCACCGTTATAGTGCAAATAATGTATTGTTTAGTGGTGTGTTGTGTAGTGGCTTTGCTAGCTTGCATCAAAACATTTGGGGGGAGTTTGCCCCACCAAAATCTTCATGCTAAAATCGCCACTGCTCAGGCCTTGAAAATGAAATGGCCTAATTGAACTGATGGAAAGTAAGTGGATTTCGGTGAAGAAATGCCGTGGTTAAGACTACGATGGTGCCAGTGCAGAGTGGAGCATACTCAGGTGTTCAAAAGCACATATCAGACCGAGACCCTAATGCTTCGTTCTTAGGTAGCTCTTTATGAGTTTTAGTTGAGAAAACCTTCTCTCCGCTGAAGCGACAGTTACAGGGATGGTTAAAAACAACTTGATTGCCATAGCAACATCAGGGAACAGGGCAGAAGGGAGTGGGGATTCAAATACAGCAGCTCTGTAACATCTTTAATTGAGCCTCTCATTCTCCTTAATTTCCATTCTCAAAACATTATGGAAAGAGTTTAACTGTAGCCTATAGGATGTTTTGGGACAGGTCCACCTGGCAGATGCAAACAGATTGGCAGATGCAAACAGATAAATACAGGATAAGGTAGGATGAAGGAGTACTCACCCTGGTCAACGAGCAGAGGCAGCAGGTCTGTGGAGTAGCTGCACTCAAGGAAGGCAGTGTGTGGGCCACCTTCACAGGCTGTATTTACTGTGCAGCCCAGTTTCACTGGTGAATGGTTCTGTGTCATCATGACAATGTGGGTGAGTGCCTCCCCATCTGGCAGGAAGTCCTCCATCCCTCTACTTTGACTGAACTGAGTTATCCATCTACCTACACACACACACGCAAATATAGGTTAATAGGCCGATAGGTTAAAGGTGACAACAAGGAGATGAAATAAGGACTTGAACCCCAGCCCTCTAGTACCTTTGAAGTAGACAACACACAGAGCAACCAAGGCAGCACTTCTTCACACAGGCTTTGTCAGGATGCGATCCACCTTGCAGGCAGTCTGGTTGATTGCATTAATGGTTGTGCCTGTTTTCAATCTTTCCGCAAGATGGCGCCAACTCTCCATGTTTTGTAAATGCTCAGTACAATGCTCATGTGCTTTCAAAATGGTCCCGTATTCTTCCACGAACGAAAACCATCACTGTTCAAATGAGTCTCTTTTTCCAAAAATGCCACAACAAAAACAAAAAACTGCATCAGATATACTTGAATACACAAGCTATGTCAGTGTCATTTTTTCTCAATTTTTCATACATATTTCATAGTTGTCACTAAATCTCAGAGGGACTGGGTCCCCACTTTGAGGGAATACAAAATCTCTGATCTGTTTTGACCCTTTTTGACAAGATGTTTGTCAGACGGGGCCTCTGGCCACAATTGTGCATCATCACATAAACACACTCACGTTCTGTAGTAGGTCCACAAACTGGTATTTTTGTGACTGGAACAGCAAGTGCTGGGGGTGAATCAGACTCCAGGTGTAGCTGGTTGAGAAAATGCCAAGAGTGTGCAAAGCTGTCATCAATGAGTAGGTGTTCTAAAACTTTTGACTGGTAGTGTAGCTGATATTGCTGACTTGCTTAAACAAATGTGGTTTCTACTGACAACTGAGATGTACAAGCTATGGCATAAGGGGATGACAAGCGGATAAGAGGCTATCCATAATTTCAATTAAGACATTAATGAGCGAGCGACGACAGAAGTAGTCAATATAACTATTTGTTCAGCACTTTTGAAATGTACAGCGACAGAATTCAGAACATGGGCCGTTCTTACAGTGTTCTCTTTGTACAACAAGTCAGAACCATAGGATAAATAAAGGGGGCATATAAACAGACAATGAAAGCTCTTCCAATATTCAATAATTACATTTCTCTAAAACAGGTTATAGGCTACATGTGCACCCCCAAGTTAGAACAGTAGGCAAAATGAAGAGGTGAAAATAGATTGAATGTAACGCTCAATGAGTGAATAGGTGTGGAGTCAGGCGCAGAGAGCAAAGGATGCGGGAAAAAACACGCTTTAATGTCCAAAATAATCACAGGAACAACATAGTATACCCAAACCAGGTATAACTACAAAACAAAAATGTACCCTATCGTGAAATACAAGGACAGCGAGAAACCCAACGAAAACACTAACCACTCTAACACATACAGATGAACAAGCCCGCACAAACAGAAGCGGGCTGAACGAACTTAAATAACCCCACCCTAACAACCAAACAAGGAACAGGTGAAACCAATTAGACAAAACCAAACGAACACACAACAAAGGATCGGTGGCAGCTAGTAGACCGGCGACGACGACCGCCGAGCGCCACCCGAACAAGAAGGGGAGTCAGCTTCGGTAATATTTGTGACATTGAATTGTTAGGGTGAAGCACATTGAATGCCGTTTGGGTCTTTGCGTATCAAAAAACATACACGTCATATAACACTATTTGACACGTTAAATAAGCTTTTAATTTGACACATCAAATGACACAATTCTATTATAGAATGTTGTGTGTGCTGAATTTGCACGTGCAAGCCAAGCGCCCCCACTACTATCAGTAGCACTGTCAAAGCTGTACAAAAAAGTTTGCTAACCAGGCCATGAACGATGTGTTTGCAATACCGTATTACCTTCTTAGCTACAATATACATATCTCCGTTGCATATTACATCATTTATGCAGCAACATACAAGATATTTTTGGACTCACCTTGTGAAGGTGGCGCAGCGGGCCTTTGTGGGCAAATTTTGGCATTCTCTGGATTTGTGGTGGGAACTCTGGAAAAAAAACACAGCCACTCCATTGAATAGCAGGCTAACGTTAGTGGTTGCTTCGCAATGCTTGCAGTTAGCCACTGATTCCTTCCAAATGACTCATTGTTGAATTTGTTGTGTAATCTTTATGTCCAATGACCGATGAGCACCGATACATTTTAGCTATAATTTCTATTCATATGACAAGGATTAAAAAGGATTTGCCAGTAGATTGTTGACTTGATTTATGATGATGACTGCTAGCTAAGAAAGTAAGATGTTGACATGATCAGTCCAATCAAAGCTACTGTACATATAACGTGATTTGACGTAATTTTATCTGTGGCCAATCAAATCAAATCAAATGTATTTATATAGCCCTTCGTACATCAGCTGATATCTCAAAGTGCTGTACAGAAACCCAGCCTAAAACCCCAAACAGCAAGCAATGCAGGTGTAGAAGCACGGTGGCTAGGTAAAACTCCCTAGAAAGGCCAAAACCTAGGAAGAAACCTAGAGAGGAACCAGGCTATGACCGGTGGCCAGTCCTCTTCTGGCTGTGCCGGGTGGAGATTATAACAGAACATGGCCAAGATGTTCAAATGTTCATAAATGACCAGCATGGTCAAATAATAATGATCACAGTAGTTGTCGAGAGTGAGGCAAGTCAGCACCTCAGGAGTAAATGTCAGTTGGCTTTTCATAGCCGATCATTAAGAGTATCTCTACCACTCCTGCTGTCTCTAGAGAGTTGAAAACAGCAGGTCTGGGACAGGTAGCACATCCGGTGAACAGGTCAGGATTCCATAGCCGCAGGCAGAACAGTTGAAACTAGAGCAGCAGCACGGCCAGGTGGACTGGGGACAGCAAGGAGTCATCATGCCAGGTAGTCCAGAGGCATGATCCTAGGGCTCAGGTCTTCCGAGAGAGAGAAAGAAAAAGAGAAAGAGAGAATTAGAGAGAGCATACTTAAATTCACACAGGACACCGGATAAGACAGGAGAAGTACTCCAGATATAACAAACTGACCCTAGCCCCCCGACACATAAACTACTGCAGCATAAATACTGGAGGCTGAGACAGGAGGGGTCAGGAGACACTGTGGCCCCATCCGATGATACCCCCGGACAGGGCCAAACAGGAAGGATATAACCCCACCCACTTTGCCAAAGCACAGCCCCCACACCACTAGAGGGATATCTTCAACCACCAACTTACCATCCTGAGACAAGGCCGAGTATAGCCCACCAAGATCTCCGCCAAGCCACAACCCAAGGGGGGGGCGCCAACCCAGACAGGAAGATCACATCAGTGACTCAACCCACTCAAGTGATGCACCCCTCCTAGAGACGGCCTGAAAGAGCACCAGTAAGCCAGTGACTCAGCCCTGTAATAGGGTTAGAGGCAGAGAATTCCAGTGGAAAGAGGGGAACCGGCCAGGCAGAGACAGCAAGGGCGGTTCGTTGCTCCAGAGCCTTTCCGTTCACCTTCACACTCCTAGGCCAGACTACACTCAATCATATGACCATTCCATAAAAATTGGCAGACCATTCCATAAAAATTGAGCTCTATAGGAGAAAGCCCTGCCTCCAGCTGTTTGCTTCGAAATTATAGGGACAATTAGGAGGCCTGCGTCTTGTGACCGTAGCGTACGTGTAGGTATGTACGGCAGGACCAAATCAGAGAGATAAGTGGGAGCAAGCCCATGTAATGCTTTGTAGGTTAGCAGTAAAACCTTGAAATCAGCCCTTGCCTTAACTGGAAGCCAGTGTAGGGAGGCTAGCACTGGAGTAATATGATAAAATGTTTTGGTTCTAGTCAGGATTCTAGCAGACGTATTTAGCACTAACTGAAGTTTATTTAGTGCTTTATCCGTTTTTTGTTTTTAGGGGTGCAACTGCATCTAGGGTATTGCGCAAGGTTAGATTGAGTTCCTCAGTTAGGTGGTTAACTGATTTTTGTCCTCTGATGTCCTTGGGTAGGCAGAGGGATTCTGGAAGGGCATCAAGGAATCTCTGCGTTGTCTTTGAATTTATAGCACGACTTTTGATGCTCCTTGGTTGGGGTCTGAGCAGATTATTTGTTGCAATTGCAAACGTAATAAAATGGTGGTCCGATAGTCCAGGATTATGAGGAAAAACATTAAGATCCACAACATTTATTCCATGGGACAAAACTAGGTCCAGAGTATGACTGTGACAGTGATTAGGTCCAGAGACATGTTGGACAAAACCAACTGAGTCGATGATGGCTCCGAAAGCCTTTTGGAGTGGGTCTGTGGACTTTTCCATGTGAATATTAAAGTCACCAAAAATTTGAATATTATCTGCTATGACTACAAGGTCCGATAGGAATTCAGGGAACTCAATGAGGAAGGTTGTATATGGCCCAGGAGGCCTGTAAACAGTAGCTATAAAAAGTGATTGAGTAGGCTGCATAGATTTCATGACTAGAAGCTCAAAAGATGAAAACGTCATATTTTTTTAATGTTAGCAACACCTCCGCCTTTGCGGATATGGTCACTAGTGTAACCAGGAGGTGAGGCCTCATTTAACACAGTAAATTCATCAGGCTTAAGCCATGTTTCAGTCAGGCCAATCACATCAAGATTATGATCAGTGATTAGTTCATTGACTATAACTGCCTTTGAAGTAAGGGATCTAACATTAAGTAGCCCTATTTTGAGTTGTGAGGTATCACGAACTCTTTCAATAATGGCAGGAAGGGAGGTCTTTATCCTAGTGAGATTGCTAAGGCGAACACTGCCATGTTTAGTCTTGCCCAACCTAGGTCGAGGCACAGACACGGTCTCAATGGGGATAGCTGAGCTGACTACACTGACTGTGCTAGTGGCAGACTCCACTAAGCTGGCAGGCTGGCTAACAGCCTTGAGCCTTCTTGGAAGGGCACTTGTAATATAACTCTATGGCAGGACCCAAAGGGCTGAAATGTTTGATATTTACCCTTACTAAGAACTTAAACTTGGCGATGACGTACTATCCCCATGAGTGACAGAACAATGAGCCAATCAAGGCGCAATGATCCTATTTTCTGCTCGCTCGCCCCACCGCCACAGAAAGCACTGAGTTAGGCTGAAACACCTGCATTTTGGAGCTGCCTTACTCAAGAAAACAAAAAAGAGACCATGTGTGTATGCAGCTTTATTAATAACTGAATGATACATTTTTTTACATTGTTTGCAAACTGATATGTGACATGTATTAATGCCAAAATAACATGCAAAACAGGCAATACCCCCCCCCCAAAAAATACATATATTATTATTATTTTTTGTTAAAAATGTGGGGCTCAAAACATGAATGAGGGGCCACCACTGGCTCTATGCCTCTCGCAACTGCAACATGTTGGATAAAGCAATTTCACAATTTCGGCTGTTTTGAATCTTTGCTATGCTGTAATAAAGGCTCTCTGGTATTACTTATAATTTATTTATTGTTATTTACACTGTTCCAAACAGTCAGAAATATAATAATACTGCAATCTAAAAGCACCTGTTTATCACACATAATAAGCTGCCCACTCAGCTCTTGCTCCTATACACTCATTTCTTTCTTGATCTCCTTCTTATTGTTATTATTACAATTGTGATTATGATCGTCAGTATAATAATAAGTCATGTCATTATCATTCATAGGCTTAGCATAGTAGCCTTGTTTTACCACCATCGAGCTGTAGGCCTAAGAGTGCATCCTGTTCAGCTGTCTTAATACTGTAATTTAGGCCTATATTTCAATATAGCCTAAAGGCTACAGTGTTAATAAATCAATCATTCATTCGTGCATGTCATCACACAGCATACAGGTCATTATTCATGCTTTGAAATGCCATTAAGCTTTTTTTGTTTTAAAATTAAATAAGAAAGGGAGCCTCGAATAATTAGCCTAAACAATACATCTACTGCAACATGTCAGCAATTGCATTCACAAATCCATGCGACTGTTTTTAGTCTTTGCGGGAATAAAGGCTTTCAATTTTTTAAAGTTAGAATAGACTCTCTGGTACAGTTATAATTTATTAAGTGTTGTTTACACAGTTCCAAAAGGTCAGAAAAAAATGGATATTGTAATCTTCCACAACTAAGTCAAATGTCTTCCACACATTGGACTTCCCCTTTGCCCCATGAGCAACCAGTAAACATTCCCCATTTGGAGTTAATTTGTCACATCCTCTGCACCAATATACTTTCAAATGTGTTATGGTTTTCGGAGTTTGCTATAACCAACTTATTGATGTGATTATGATATGCTATAGGTCAGGCCCTATTGGTCACGTGCATACGATGCATAAAGTGCATTCGGAAAGTATTCAGACCCCTTGACCTTTTCCACATTTTGCTATGTTACAGCCTTATTCAAAAATGTATTTCAAAAAATCTATTGCCTCATCAATTTTCCCTTAATGACAAAGCAAAAACAGGTGTTTAGACATTTTTGCAAATGACAATACATTTACATAACTATTCAGACCCTTTACTCAGTACTTTGTCGAAGCACCTTTGGTAGTGATTACAGCCTTGAGTCTTCTTCGGTATGACTCTACAAGCTTGGCACACCTGTATTTGGGGAGTTTCTCACATTATTCTCTGCAGATTATCTCAAGCTCTGTCAGGTTGGATGGGGAGTGCTGCTGCACAGCCATTTTCAGGTCTCTCCAGAGACGTTCGATCGGGTTCAAGTCCGGGCAACTTAAGGACATTCAGAGACTTGTCCCAAAGCCACTCCTGCGTTGTCTTGGCTGTGTGCTTCTCCCATCTCCACAGAGGAACTCTGGAGCTCTGTCAGAGTGACCATCAGGTTCTTGGTCACTTGCCTGACCAAGGCCCTTCTCCCTTGATTGCTCAGTTTGGACGGGCGGCCAGCTCTAGGAATAGTCTTGGTGGTTCCAAACTTCTTCCATTTTTAGAATGATGGAGGCCATTGTGTTCTTGGGGACCTTCAATGTTGCAGGCATTTTTTGGTATCCTTTCCCAGATCTGTACCTCGACACACTCGTAGCACTGGACAATTACTTCGACCTCATGGCTTGGTTTTTGCTCTGACTTGCACTGTCAACTGTGGGACCTTATATAGTAGACCTTATATAAACCATGGCCAATCAATTGAATTTTCCACAGGTGGGCTCCAATCAAGTTTTAGAAACATCTCAAGGATGATCAATGTAAACAGAATGCACCTGAGCTCAAATTCGAGTCTCATAGCAAAGAGTCTGAATATTTATGTAAATATGTTATTTATTTTTATGTGCTAAAATTTCTAAAACCTGTTTTCACTTTGTCATTATGGGGTATTGTGTGTAGATTGAGGCCGATTTTTATTGTTTTATCAATTTTAGAATATGGCTGTAACATAACAAAATGTGGAAAAGGGGAAGGGGTCTGAATACTTTCCGAATGTACTGTAAATATGAAACAGTCCATGGGTGATTAATGACACTTGTTTCTACTATTATGAGAAAAACATGGATTATATGAATATTGATATAAAATGTATATGTAGAGAAATACATTGTTGATCTATTATGAATTATTATTCAGTTGAAAGGATTCATTTACTTTTTTTGAGGTATTGTTTGTCAACAATATGACCTCATTAACCTGGGCACAGTGCTCATGTCATGCAGGTTCAGGTAGGCTATACAGGACAATTGTATTTTTTGTTAATAGACAACATTTATCCATTAGCTAAAGCAAAGCCATAGGCTACATTCCCTGGCACCACAGAAAGGCTATCATCGATTTGATAGGCAGCTGTATAGACATACCACAATTTCAGCACCATGGACACAAATCAGTAGTCTAAACTTGGTGAGTGACTATCTGACTGACAGATTTTGTTTTATTTTAGGGAAGGTGGTGGGAGAGGAGAGTGAACTCTGACCTTGTGGGGTCCAGAGAAACTACATTACGCCAGTGATGGCGTGTAGCCTATCTGTCATGAAAACAGAGGAATGCATGTGTCTAGAAGAGGCCTCTGAACCTCATTAAAGCTAGAATCCTTAATTGAAACAATAACAAAGTGGGCAACCCACCTCTGTTTTTGTAAAACGCTGAGGGATTGGCTTGGAGAAATGTAATCACTCAAATTCATAGAAAGAGCAATGGATGCAAGGACTGACCATCCATGATTTCAAAAGTATAGTTTTAACCATGATTTGAGGCTGTTTGTTTATAGTTACATTGTTTTCAACCATTGGAGCAAACCAAGCTTATATTTTGGGTTCTGATGGGGTACAACAGTTGAACTAAGCTCATGAGGCGATCGGATTGAATCCCAGCCTTAGTCTATTCTTGTCCTATTACACTCTAAGGAAAAAAGGTTCTAAAAGGTTTATATTACTTGCTTCATATATGCCACCCCTAAAGGTTCTAGGCTTTTCAAGAAAAGGGTTAATTGGGGTTCTATATAGATAGAACCTTTAAGCGTGCCATAATATATGAAACAAAGTATAGAAAAAACATATATATAGAACCAAAAAGGGTTCTAAGAGTGTAGGGTTCTCCAGCCCAGGCTGAAGTGGTCTTCTGAACGAATAAGCTGCTTATTTTCCCTTGGTGACAGGGGGAGACATAGTGGCAGTTGTCCCTCTTGCTTCCTCCCCTCCTACCAAACTGACACGTACCCCACAGACATCACCTGCTGGGGCAGACAGTGGAGTGGCAGCAGCTGGGCAACAGACCCTGTCAAACCAAGCAAGCCTCAAATGTAGACCTACTAAAATAAATGCTTTATGTACTGTATTTTGAGTTCATGGAATAACTGTGATTTACACGGGAATTTCAATGGGAAAAAATGCTTTGCAGCTTTTCATTTTCTTTGAACACAGCATTAGAAGGTTGTATATGAGGTTCTTGGATCGCTTATTATGTCATATGTTCAGGATACACATCTGAACGTTTGAGACATGGTCCTCATGCCAACACCGAGTTAACTCTGGGCTCCTGTTGTCTCTGTCAACAAATGATTTGACTTGTGTGTTGCTGTGAGGATATGACCTGGCCACTATGTGTTGAAACGTCTAAAGTATATGAGAAGTAAAAAGTCACATTCTCGATGTATTTGACCAACTGGAATTTGTATGTTTAAAAAAAAAAAGAAGATGTTTAAATATAGCCTGTGACAATACCAACAATAAATAGCCTATACGGCTAGCTGTTATCAGCTGTTTCAGAGAACCTGTCGGATGCTGGCCATAAGATGATAGAAAAGAGGTCAGTCTATGGATGCATAATGATGTAGGCTAATAATAATAATAATGCAATCTTTATTGGGTCTCGTCACAAAATAAACATTTCAAAATGTTTTACTTTGCATGTAATTAGCCCCATGCAAATAGTTGTATTAAACGTAGCCTATGCTATGCCTGAATCAATGCGGCATCTGTTATTGTTTGGATAACCTACAGCTACCCCACAGTAGGTATGCACCGGGTTCTAGAGCTCTAAACTGAGTAAACCCTAAAACCCCAAGCAGCAACGATTACAGAGCACAATGGCAAAAAATTACAGACCAATCCATTGTTAACACGGCTGTGTAACTGCAAATCCAAGCTCAAATGGACATTACTATGTTTGTAATCAACCTGCAGTAGTATGACAGAACAATAATTTAAACTACCTTCTTTCCTTCGTGTTGTCGTTCCTATATGGCTATACAGTTGCGCTCCTCGATAAGGGCTTTCCAACCGGGATCCTGTATGCAGTTGTAGTTTGCTGTGCCACGAGGGTGTCTTACAAATCATAGGCTCTCCATATACGGCCCTGGCGCCGTGGCTTCGAATCAGGACCACAGTCCCATACATGGAGAGCCCTGCTCACTTTTAAACCGGGGAGCCCTTTAGCCTGCCTGCGAAGTTTCCCCCGTCACACCGAAGAACCTAATATGGATGACGCTGGAAAAATGTCCAATGGAACACGTAGACATTCTCAATGGTGGGTAAGGGAAATAGGCCGAACGCGGTGAGTATATAAGGTTTGAAGTGCCACTATAGCTCGATCCAGCAGCAGTTGCTTTCCGCCTTCTGAGCTTAATCTGAGACAGACACCACCAAAGGTAAGAAAAATGGAATCAACCCAAACCTCAAAGACTGGATCTACTATTCATGGACTGATATCAAAGGATGTACCCTTCTTTTTATTTTACATCTGCGGAGCCAATTAATATGATAAAATACACAGATAGTGATGTTAGTCTCTTCACCTGAAGGAATTGCGCATGCCAATTACGCATGGATTTATTGTATAGGCTACAGAAATTAAACAAATTGCGGAAGAGTAGAAGAGAGATAAAATACAAATGTTCCTTTCTGTAAAATTACTTGATAAACCCTTGGCCTTGTTTGTAGACTTAATTTAAACAAACAACTGGCCAAATTGCCTGGGTTGGCTACCTAACGATTTAACAGCATTGTGTTATTGAAAGAAATTAGAGTGGTTTCATGGAGTTCAGAAACAATGCATTTTAATTGGATAGATAATTTCACTCATACAACAAATGAGTGTGTAACATGCATAATATAACCAGTAGGGTATTCAACAGGTGACAATATCAATGCGTAAATCTAACCAATGACTTGTGCCTAAACTCAATTCAATATAATTTCGACATAGTAGCGAATTAACTTGCAACAACCTTTTGAGTAAATGCAATGATTTTCTCACTCAACCAGGCTGTTAAACTGTCATCCGTGACTTGTACAATATTTAGTGTTAGACAACGTTTAGGTGTGCATCGTGAGTTATGTTGTTCTAATGTGTTTCACAGCTCCGGCATGTGTGCGTGCACTCTGGAGAAATATGATAGTTATTTGTGTATGTGTATTATTAAGAACTCAAGATGTGTGACGACGACGAGACTACAGCTCTGGTGTGCGACAACGGCTCCGGCCTTGTGAAGGCTGGGTTCGCCGGTGATGACGCCCCCAGGGCTGTCTTCCCCTCCATCGTTGGCCGCCCTCGTCACCAGGTATGATCTGCACTCCGAAGACGCCTGCAACAGGCCCATATTACGCAATTTGCCCCTTTATTATCCATTATCTATCTATGCGTTCCCACGTCATGTTTTGACTGGGATTAGGCTATGCCACCATATAGGCCAATGAGTCTCGTCTTTCCTCCAGGGTGTCATGGTCGGTATGGGTCAGAAGGACTCCTACGTAGGAGATGAAGCTCAGAGCAAGAGAGGTATCCTTACTCTTAAGTACCCCATCGAGCACGGTATCATCACTAACTGGGATGATATGGAGAAGATCTGGCACCACACCTTCTACAACGAGCTGCGTGTGGCCCCCGAGGAGCATCCCACTCTGCTCACTGAGGCCCCCCTGAACCCCAAGGCTAACCGTGAAAAGATGACTCAGATCATGTTTGAGACATTCAACGTCCCCGCCATGTATGTTGCGATCCAGGCTGTGCTGTCTCTGTACGCCTCCGGTCGTACCACTGGTATGGAATGCAGCGTTTACTCATAAACAATTAACTTAAAACAACGTGTCGGCTACGTGTGGCCTACCATGTGTCTATACTATGAGTTTTTGTCAACTGAATATTTACGTTTTTGTTTGTGTTAAAGGTATTGTGCTGGACTCCGGTGATGGTGTGACCCACAACGTACCCATCTATGAGGGTTATGCTCTTCCCCACGCCATCATGCGTCTGGATTTGGCTGGTCGCGATCTGACTGACTACCTCATGAAAATCCTCACCGAGCGTGGCTACTCTTTCGTCACAACCGGTGAGATTTCGTTTGCCTTGTTTGACTCACCATGAAAATACCATGCATAATCTGTAAAAATGCGCTAAAACGCACAAGACGTGCGTAATTGCAATGATTTGTTCCATGTTCTGAGCAAAATAGTTATTCATTACAGCCGAGCGTGAGATCGTGCGTGACATCAAGGAGAAGCTGTGCTATGTGGCTCTGGACTTCGAGAATGAGATGGCCACCGCCGCCTCCTCCTCCTCCCTTGAGAAGAGCTATGAGCTTCCCGATGGTCAGGTCATCACCATCGGTAACGAGCGTTTCCGTTGCCCAGAGACCCTCTTCCAGCCTTCATTCATTGGTATGTAATAATCATATAACGAGTAATGATAATTTATACGCCTATTATATTGGTCAAAATAGAGACATGCTGTTTCTAATACGTTATAATCCGAACAGGTATGGAGTCTGCGGGTATTCACGAGACCGCCTACAACAGCATCATGAAGTGCGACATTGACATCCGTAAGGACCTGTATGCCAACAATGTCCTGTCCGGTGGTACCACCATGTACCCTGGTATTGCTGACCGTATGCAAAAGGAGATCACCGCCCTGGCACCCAGCACCATGAAGATCAAGGTATGACATATATGACAACCCAATAACACTATTCGTATTTATACCTTCCAATAAACATTTATTTTTTTAACAATAAAACCTTCATAAAAATATGTAATGGGTTTTACTCATACTCAACTTCTTTCTCTATAGATCATTGCCCCACCTGAGCGTAAATACTCCGTCTGGATCGGTGGCTCCATCCTGGCTTCCCTGTCCACTTTCCAGGCTATGTGGATCACCAAGCAGGAATACGACGAGGCAGGCCCCAGCATTGTCCACCGCAAGTGCTTCTAAATGTATCATCTCCTGCGTCTGTTTGCTCTGGATCCCCAAGAGGAACAACACAATGTTGTCACTGGACTGTTTTTGTAACCGTGTGTTATCTGGAAAGAAAATCTGCAAATGTGAACCAGCATCAACAAGAATGAGACATGACATGTTATTATTCAACATGTGAATGTAAATGTACATAAATACTAAGTTATTAAAGTCCATTATTTGGTATTTTGATATATGTCTGTTTTATAATCATAATGCCGCAATATGTTGTAAAGCACATAACATGATCATCACACAATAAACCAATAGGCCTTCAGTCCAATAGTCGTGGTCACTCGAATGCATGGTATGTTGAGGATTTCCATGCTGAATATGGCATGGTACTGTAGGATAATGTTAGAGATAATACTCTATAGTAAATGCAAAGGATTTATCAAACCATTCAAACTGCCATCAATTTACACAAATGCAGAATTATAATAGGCTACTGCTATAGTGCATCCTGTTTTGCGTCGAGTCTACTACAAGAGATTTGACTCTTGATTTGGCATGGCGAGAGTGAAAGGGGACTGTCGGGCATGACTTCGCTGGAATGTGCCATGCTTGCTCCTTCACGTCCACTTTAAACTTCGCAACAACACAGATTTGACATTTGATACCAATCTCATATTCCATGGACAGCCTGAAGAAGCCTTGTATAGAATGTATTGCATGGGCAAATAACCACCTTGCACACTGAGTCTAGGGTAATAGTAGCTGCTCACCAGGACCTTGTTAGAGCAGGGTTGGAGCATTCTTCTGACATACATTTTAACAAACAGATTATTGTATTCTAACCAACATTTACCATCTGAA
The DNA here is from genome assembly GCF_057628025.1 of Oncorhynchus mykiss. Taxonomy (NCBI): domain Eukaryota; kingdom Metazoa; phylum Chordata; class Actinopteri; order Salmoniformes; family Salmonidae; genus Oncorhynchus; species Oncorhynchus mykiss. The sequence continues at coordinate 31,407,505 of NC_143041.1, read as the reverse complement.
TGTACAAAACATTAGGAATACTTGCTCTTTCCATGACATAGGCTGACCAGGTGAATCTAGGTGAACGCTATAATCCCTTATTGATGTCTTCTGTTAAATCAACTTCAATCAGTGTAGATGAAGGTGTGTGGGGGGGGGGGGGCAGGTTAAATAAGGATTTTTCAGCCTTGAAACAATTGAGACATGGATTGTGTATGTGTGAAATTCAGAAGGTTAATGAGCAAGACAAAATATTTAAGTTTCTTTCAAACACCTGTTAGGAGGAAACTGACTTTTAAATGCATCTCAACTATGGGCGGGGTTAAAACGTAGCCAGCCTATAATTACTGCACACGAAACACCATCTGTTGTGTTTTGCTTCCGTGAAAACCGAGCCAGCAAATATATATGCTGTAAGTATAAGACATAAGAATGTTCAAACCTGCGATTTGCAATACATTTTCAGACACACATTCTCTAGTTCTGTGCAGATTAAAAATCGGATATAGGCTACACTATGCATAATCTGGTTCTCTTCCACATTTTGCATTCATTGCAGTGTAGACATTAGGCTACATATTCGTTTAATTTTCTTACATAGTATATTCTGACAATAGAATATGAAGATTGATATGCTATCACTTAAATAGTAGGCCTATGGCAGCATCATGTTACAATAATACTCATGTCATAACAGTTTAATAATAATTTAATAATCAATCAACACTACACATCCAAGTATATCTGATCAAATTATGAAAGACAAGCATTATAAATATAGAATTTCGTAAAGCGAGTGTGGAAGAAGTTTAAAAAATATTGTTGACTATCAACAATGACAAGTCACCGGGGTCTGATAACTTGAGTGGGAAATTACTGAGGATAATAGCGGACAATATTTCCACTCCTATTTTCCATATCTTCAATCTAAGCCAACTAGAAAGTGTGTAGGCTTGGAGGGAAGCAAAAGTTATTCTGCTACCCAAGAATAGTAAAGCCCCCTTTACTGGCTCAAATAGCCTACCAATCAGCCTGTTACCAACTCTTAGTAAACTTTTGGAAAAAATTGTGTTAAACAAATTGACAACAGACTTTCAGCACGCTTATAGGGAAGGACACTCAACAAGCACAACACTTACACAAATTACTGGCTTATTGGCTGAGAGAAATTGATGATAAAAAGATTGTGGGAGCTATTTCAGTGTGGCTTTTGACATTGTCATCATAGTCTGCTGCTGGAAAAATATATTTGTTTTGGCTTTACACCTCCTGCTATAATGTAGATAAAGAGTTACCTGTAACAGAACACAGAGGGTGTTCTTTAATGGAGTCCTCTCCAACATAATCCAGGTAGAATCAGGAATTCCCCAGGACAACTGTCTAGGCCCCTTACTTTTTTCAATCTTTACTAATGAGATGCCACTGGCCTTGAGTAAAGCCAGTATGTCTATTGATGTATGCGGATGACTCAACACTATACAAGGCAGCTACTACAGCGAGTGAAATCACTGCAACACTTAATAAAGACCAGCAGTAAGTTTCAGAATGGGTGGCAAGGAATAAGTTAGTACTAAATATTTCAAAAACTAAAAGCATTGTATTTGGGACAAATCATTCACTAAACCCTAAACCTCATCTAGATCTTGTATTAAATAATGTGGAAATTGAGCAACAAGTTGAGGTGACTAAATTGCTTGGAGTAACCCTGGATTGTAGACTGTCATAGTCAAAACACGATCATACAACAGTAGCCAAGATGGGGAATAGTCCATCCATAATAAAGCACTACTCTGCCTTTTTAACAACACTATCAACAAGGAAGGTCCTATAGGCTCTGGTTTTGTCGCACCCGGACTACTGTTCAGTCGTGTGGTCAGGTGACACAAAGAAAGACCTCGGAAAATTGCAATTATCTCAGAACAGGGCAGAAGAGCTGGCCCTTAGATATACATGGAGAGCTAACATTCATAATATGCATGTAAATCTCTCATGGCTCAAAGAGGAGGAGAGATTGACTTCATCATGTTGACATGCAAAATGGACCGAGGTGTCTGTTTAAACTACTAGCACACAGCACTGACACACATGCACCACAAGACCAGAGGTCTTTTCACAATCCTTCATAAGTCCAGAACAGACTATGGGAGGCGCAGAGTAGTACAGTGCCTTGCAAAGTATTCATCGCCCTTGGCGTTTTTCGTATTTTGTTGCATTTACAACCGGTAATTTAAATTGATTTTTATTTGGATTTCATGTAATGGACATACACAAAATAGTCAAAATTGGTGAAGTAAAAAAAATAACTTGTTTCAATTTTATTCTTATTTTTTTTTAAATGTAAAAGTGGTGCGTGCATATGTACAGTGCCTTGCGAAAGTATTCGGCCCCCTTGAACTTTGCGACCTTTTGCCACATTTCAGGCTTCAAACATAAAGATATAAAACTGTATTTTTTTGTGAAGAATCAACAACAAGTGGGACACAATCATGAAGTGGAACGACATTTATTGGATATTTCAAACTTTTTTAACAAATCAAAAACTGAAAAATTGGGCGTGCAAAATTATTCAGCCCCTTTACTTTCAATGCAGCAAACTCTCTCCAGAAGTTCAGTGAGGATCTCTGAATGATCCAATGTTGACCTAAATGACTAATGATGATAAATACAATCCACCTGTGTGTAATCAAGTCTCGGTATAAATGCACCTGCACTGTGATAGTCTCAGAGGTCCGTTAAAAGCGCAGAGAGCATCATGAAGAACAAGGAACACACCAGGCAGGTCCGAGATACTGTTGTGAAGAAGTTTAAAGCCGGATTTGATACAAAAAGATTTCCCAAGCTTTAAACATCCCAAGGAGCACTGTGCAAGCGATAATATTGAAATGGAAGGAGTATCAGACCACTGCAAATCTACCAAGACCTGGCCGTCCCTCTAAACTTTCAGCTCATACAAGGAGAAGACTGATCAGAGATGCAGCCAAGAGGCCCATGATCACTCTGGATGAACTGCAGAGATCTACAGCTGAGGTGGGAGACTCTGTCCATAGGACAACAATCAGTCGTATATTGCACAAATCTGGCCTTTATGGAAGAGTGGCAAGAAGAAAGCCATTTCTTAAAGATATCCATAAAAAGTGTTGTTTAAAGTGTGCCACAAGCCACCTGGGAGACACACCAAACATGTGGAAGAAGGTGCTCTGGTCAGATGAAACCAAAATGTAACTTTTTGGCAACAATGCAAAACGTTATGTTTGGCGTAAAAGCAACACAGCTGAACACACCATCCTCACTGTCAAACATGGTGGTGGCAGCATCATGGTTTGGGCCTGCTTTTCTTCAGCAGGGACAGGGAAGATGGTTAAAATTGATGGTAAGATGGATGGAGCCAAATACAGGACCATTCTGGAAGAAAACCTGATGGAGTCTGCAAAAGACCTGAGACGGGGACGGAGATTTGTCTTCCAACAAGACAATGATCCAAAACATAAAGCAAAATCTACAATGAAATGGTTCAAAAATAAACATATCCAGGTGTTAGAATGGCCAAGTCAAAGTCCAGACCTGAAGCCAATCGAGAATCTGTGGAAAGAACTGAAAACTGCTGTTCACAAATGCTCTCCATCCAACCTCACTGAGCTCGAGCTGTTTTGCAAGGAGGAATGGGAAAAAATGTCAGTCTCTCGATGTGCAAAACTGATAGAGACATACCCCAAGCGACTTACAGCTGTAATCGCAGCAAAAGGTGGCGCTACAAAGTATTAACTTAAGGGGGCTGAATAATTTTGCACGCCCAATTTTTCAGTTTTTGATTTGTTAAAAAAGTTTGAAATATCCAATAAATGTTGTTCCACTTCATGATTGTGTCCCACTTGTTGTTGATTCTTCACAAAAAAATACAGTTTTATATCTTTATGTTTGAAGCCTGAAATGTGGCAAAAGGTCGCAAAGTTCAAGGGAGCCTAATACTTTCGCAAGGCACTGTAATCACCCCCTTTGCTATGAAGCCCCTAAATAAGATCTGGTGCAACCAATTACCTTCAGAAGTCACATAATTAGTTAAATAAAGTCCATCTGTGTGGAATCTAAGTGTCACATTTAAAAAAAAATTAAAAAATTCACCTTTATTTAACCAGGTAGGCTAGTTGAGAACAAGTTCTCATTTGCAACTGCGACCTGGCCAAGATAAAGATAAAGATAAAGACATGATCTGTCACATGATCTCAGTATAGATATACCTGTTCTGAAAGGCCCCAGAATCTGCAACACCACTAAGCAAGGGGCACCACCAAGCAAGCGCCATCATGAAGACCAAGGAGCGCTCCAAACAGGTCAGGGACAAAGTTGTGGAGAAGTACCGTTCAGGGTTGGGTTATAAAAAAATATCCGAAACTTTGAACATCCCACAGAGCACCATTAAATCCATTATTAAAAAATGGAAAGAATATGGCACTACAACAAACCTGCCAAAAGAGGGCCGCCCACCAAAACTCACAGACCAGGCAAGGAGGTCATTAATCAGAGAGGCAACAAAGAGACCAAAGATAACCCTGAAGGAGCTGCAAAGCGATTGGAGTATCTGTCCATAGGACCAGTATCAAAGAGATTGGAGTGTCTGTCCATTGGACCACTTTAAGCCATATACTCCATAGAGCTGGGCTTTACGGAAGAGTGGTCAGAAAAAAGCCATTGCTAAAAGAAAAAAATAAACAAACACGTTTGGTGTTTACCTAAAGGCATGAGGGAGACTCCCCAAACATATGGAAGAAGGTACTCTGATCAGATGAGTCGAAAATTGAGCTTTTTGAGCATCAAGGAAAACGCTATGTCTGGCACAAACCCAAAACCTCTCATCACCCTGAGAACCCTATCCCCACAGTGAAGAATTGTGGTGGCAGCATCATGCTGTGGGGATGTTTTCAATCGGCAGGGACTGGGAAACTGGTCAGAATTGAAGGAATGATGGATGGTGCCAAGACACCCCTCCAACAACAACACATAAAATCCCACATAATTCTGCCCCAAAACAATAACAATGTCTCTCAACCAGTGGCATATGGGCTTTTTAGGTGAGCTCTGATGCCGCCCTTTGATAAGCAGTGCCCACTTTGTCAAATGCAGGAGGGGCAAAATATTTTGCTTGTCTTTTCTCAGCACGCCCCTCCAGGGTGCTGTTGGAGAGACATCTCTGCAGCGCTCTGCCAGATATAGGATATGGTAGAAAGAGTATCTGGCATTTTCTGTAGCCTACAGGCTGTAGATAATGACAATGTAATGAGACGGACACTTTTTATCATGCAGGTTTCTCCATCAAATAGCCTAACTTAAACGGCACTCAATCCCCCCAAAAATGAGCTGTCATGTTAACAAACAACATTTCATAAAAACCAGGACAGGTCAAAGTAAAATGCACAATATGGAATCGTCATGCCTGTCACCAAAGGAGTACCTCACTTTACATCAACAACATAGCTCAGGTAATAGGAAGTTCTCTCATCCATTTATATGCAGATGATACAGTCTTATACTCAACTCGCCCCTCCCAAAATGTTGTGTTAAATTCTCTACAACAAAGCTTTCTTAGTGTCCAGCAAGCTTTCACTACCCTTAACCTTGTGTTGAACACCTCCAAAACAAAGGTCATGTGGTTTGGTAAGAAGAATGCCCCTCTCCCCACAGGTGTGATTACTACCTCTGAGGGTTTAGAGCTTGAGGTAGTCACCTCATTCAAGTACTTGGGAATATGGCTAGACAGGACAATGTCCTTCTCTTAGCACATATCAAAGCTGCAGGCTAAGGTTAAATCTAGACTTGGTTTCCACTATCGTAATCGCTCCACTTTCACCCAGCTGCCAAACTAACCCTGATTCAGATGACCATTCTACCCATGCTAGATTACGGAGACATAATTTATAGATCGGCAGGTAAGGGTGCTCTCGAGTGGCTAGATGTTCTTTACCATTCGGCCATCAGATTTGCAGCCAATGCTCCTTATAGGACACATCACTGCACTCTATACTCCTCTGTAAACTGGTCATCTCTGTATACCCATCGCAAGACCCACTGGTTGATGCTTATTTATAAAACCCTCTTAGGCCTCACTCCCCCCAATCTGAGATATCTACTGCAGCCCTCATCCTCCACATACAACACCGTTCTGCCAGTCACATTCTGTTAAAGGTCCCCAAAGCACACACATCCCTGGGTCACTCGTCTTTTCAGTTCTCTGCAGCTAGCGACTGGAGCTATCTGCAACAAACATATATATATTTTTTTTTATCCCAAAAGGTAGGCCCACCACATGGATGGGCATTCATAATATTCCATTGCTGGCCAACATGGAAGGCTACACCCCAGTAAGTACGAGCCAATGTCATCTGGACGTCTTTTTTTGGTCTTGTACGGACAAGTTTTTGGGTGTTTACAGTAGGCTTACCACATGGATAGGCATTCCTAAAATTCTATTTCAGGCAACACTGTAGGCTACCCCTTAGTAAGCACGGGCCGACGTTGACTCCTTTTGAACATATTTTTGGGGTGATTTCCATATTCACAGACATTGGTTTTTGGTCCGGATGTCTAGGTTTAGTTCAGATTTGGTGTGGTCCAGAACGGCCTTAATTTGGCCCAAACATAGATGTCTATAAATTACTTATTTCCATTCAGAACCAAAAATGAGACTGATTTCAACATCAGGGAAAAACATATTTTCAACTTTCATCCAGAACAAAAAAATAAGCTGATTTCAACATCCGGAAAATACGTATCTTTCAATGTCCGGAAAAGATGCCTTTTCAATGTCCTGGAAAATATGTATTTTAAATATACTGAAAATACCTTTTCAGCTTTCATTCAGAACCTAAATGAAACTTAAATTCAATGTCATTTTTCTTATTCTAGTTTTGCGGGTGCATTTTTTGGTTTCCCTATTTCGGCAGAATGGCAAGGACCAGCCCTGCTGAGACATATGTTTTTGTTGTACACCGTCCCTGGTCAAATAAAGTTAATACAATAACAAATATTTATACTATAAAACTGTTATGTTATTTGATAAGTTAACATTACATTATATACATCTTTGTATCACTCTCAAATCAAATCAAAGTTTATTTGTCACGTGTGCCAAATACAACAGGTGTAGGTAGACTTTACAGTGAAATGCTTACTTACAGGCTCTAACCAATAGTGCAAAAAAGGTGTTAGGTGAACAATAGGTAAGTAAAGAAATAAAACAACAGTAAAAAGACAGGCTATATACAGTAGTGAGGCTATATACAGTAGCGAGGCTACATACAGACACCGGTTAGTCAGGCTGATTGAGGTAGTATGTACATGTAGATATGGTTAAAGTGACTATGCATATATGATGAACAGAGAGTTGCAGTAGGGTAAAAGAGGGGTTGGCGGGTTAGCCAATGTGCGGGAGCACTGATTGGTTGGCCCAATTGAGGTAGTATGTACATGAATGTATAGTTAAAGTGACTATGCATATATGATAAACAGAGAGTAGTAGCAGCAGCGTAAAAAAGAGGGGTTGGGGGCGGCACACAATGCAAATAGTCCGGGTAGCCATTTGATTACCTGTTTAGGAATCTTATGGCTCGGGGGTAAAAACTGTTGAGAAGCCTTTTTGTCCTAGACTTGGCACTCCGGTACCGCTTGCCATGCGAGAGAACAGTATATGACTGGGGTGGCTGGGGTCTTTGACAATTTTTAGGGCCTTCCTCTGACACCGCCTGGTGTAGAGGTCCTGGATGGCAGGCAGCTTAGCCAGTGATGTACTGGGCCGTACGCACTACCCTCTGTAGTGCCTTGTGGTCAGAGGCCGAGCAATTGCCTTACCAGGCAGTGATGCCACCAGCTATAGAACCTTTTGAGGATCTCAGGACCCATGCAAAATCTTTTTTTTTTTTTGTTTCCTCAGGGGAAACTAGGCTTTGTCGTGCCCTCTTCACGAATGTCTTGGTGTGTTTGGACCATTCTAGTTTGTTGTTGATGTGGACACCGAGGAACTTGAAGCACTCAACCTGCTCCACTACAGCCCCGTCGATGAGAATGGGGGTGTGCTCGGTCCTCCTTTTCCTGTAGTCCACAATCCTCTCCTTAGTCTTGGCTACGTTGGGGGATAGGTTGTTATTCTGGCACCACAAGGCCAGGTCTCTGACCTCCTCCCTATAGGCTGTCTCATCGTTGTCTGTGATCAGGCCTCACTGTCTGTTGACAGTTTCTACAACACTTGCACATATAAAAATCACAAGGTATACTAATAAAATTATAGAACTCTTAAGTATTCCTCATCCCTTCCTAGATGTACAGGGTGCTGTGGACGGAGGCTGCGGAGAGGAAGAGAAGCTGGGAAAAGGATTAACTGCTTCTGAGCCAGGGAGGAAGCCAGAGGCTCAAACTAAAGCCAAACAGTCCAGAAAGCCCCCCAGGGCGAGGAGCCAGCTACAGAAACCCAAAGAAACCGACAAGGAAAACAGGCACCCATTTGCCATGTATGGATGGGGTGAAAGGCAGGCTGAGATGGCTAGCAAGAATACCCACAATGTGGGTCCATCAATCAATCAAATGTATTCATACAGCCCTTTTTAAATCAGTAGATGTCTCAAACGATGACACTGTGGCCCCTTCTGACGATACCCCCAGGCAGGGCCAACCAGGCAGGATATAACCCCACCCACTTTGCCAAAGCACAGCCCCCACACCACTAGAGGGTTATCAACAGACCACCAACTTACTACCCTGAGCCAAGGCTGAGTAAAGCTAACAAAGATCTCCTCTACCTCACAAACCTGATGGGGTGCAAGACCGGACAGGGTGATCATGTCAATGACTCAACCAACTCAAGTCGAGTATAGTGCAAAAAATCCTGGCACCACGTGACGCACCCCTCTTAGGGGCGGCATGGAAGAGCACAAGTAAGCCAGTGACAGCCCAGTGAGTAAATAGGGTCAGAGGCAGAGACTCCCAGTGGAGAGAGGGGAGCCTTAACAGGAAGCCAGAGTATAGGCTAGCACTGGAGTAATATGATGTTTGGTCACTATGGTCACAATTTTTGGTTCTAGTCAAGATTATAGAAACCGTATTTAGCACTAACTGAAGTTTATTTAGTGCTTTATCCGGGTAGCCGGAGAGTAGAGCATTGTCGTAGTCTAATCTAGAAGTGACAAAAGCATGGATTAGTTTTTATCCATTTTTGGACAAAAAGTTTCAGATTTTTGCAATGTTACGAAGATGGAAAAAAGCTCACCTTGAAATATTCTTGATACTTTTGTCAGAAGAGAGATCAGGGTCCAGAGTAATGCCGAGGTCCTTCACAGATTTATTTGAGATGACTGTACAACCATCAAGATTAATTGTGAGATCAAACAGTAGGCCTCTGTTTCTAGAACTAGCATCTTTGTTATGTCCTAGTTTAAAAGTTAAACATTTGCCACCATCCACTTCCTTATGTCTGAAACACAGACTTCCAGGGTTGGCAATTTGCATTGACCCCCTTTTTCACACTGCTGCTACCCACTGTTAATTATCTATGCATAGTCACTTTACCCCGACCTACATGTACAGTACATACAGTATTACCTTGATTAAGCCTGTACCTGGGCACGTTGACTTAATACCAGTACCCCCTGTATATGGCCTCGTTATTTTTATTTTATTTTGTTACTTTTTATATTAAATGTAAAAATGTAGCAAATATTTTGTTACATCCGTACAAAAAAAGCTCAGTATTGTTGATTTAATGGCTGTAAGTAAGCATTTCACGTTAGAGTTAAATGTTCCTCGATATTAAAAAAGACCCAAGCCGCTAAATAATAACAACGCAAGTCTATAGATACACTTTTCTACTCATTCATTACTGCTGGAGTTCTTGTTGTAGCGCTGAGTTGAAATAGGAAGAACGCGCATTTTATGGCTTATAAAAGTGTTGAATACAAAGTGCTGAGTAAGAACTTCAACGTGAACTCACTCATAAGAACAGCAGCCCTTTGCTGTATTCATTGACAGTCTCTCTCTACTCATGGTTTTAAATATTTTGAAATCTCCAGTGGCGTGTATTCATGGATGCCACGGGAAGCCAGATTCCCCAAAAACAGACCAAGAATTGCTTTAAATAATATATATTTTGTCTCTCAGTGTTTCAAAATGTTCCTTCAAGAGGCTGAATGTATCTCACAGGAGAAAGCATCCGAGCGAGCGAAACAGCGCCCCTCTGTATATCTACGTGTAGGTCATCTATCTGATACTGCCTGGTTGTAACGGCATTCAGAGGTGGAAGAAGGATCGGACCAAAGCGCAGCGTGGTAAGTGTTCATGATGATTTGTTCAAAACGAACTGAACACTGAAATACAAAACAATAAACGATGTGAACAAAACGAAAACCAAGACAGTACCGTGTGGCCCAAAGACTCACACGGAAACAAACACCCACAATCCAAAAGTGAAACCCAGGCTACCTAAGTATGATTCTCAATCAGAGACAACTAACGACACCTGCCTCTGATTGAGAACCATACTAGGCCGAACACAAAAAACAACATAGAAAAACAAACATAGACTGCCCACCCCAACTCACGCCCTGACCATACTAAAACAAAGAATAAAATAATAGAACTATGGTCAGAACGTGACAGTACCCCCCCCCCCCCCCCCCCCCAAAGGTGCGGACTCTGGCCGCAAAACCTGAACCTATAGGGGAGGGTCTGGGTGGGCGTTTGTCCGCGGTGGCGGCTCTGGCGCGGGACATGGACTCCACTTCACCACAGTTTTTGTCCACCTCCTCAACCGCCCCCTTGGCCTCTTATGAGCGGCGACCCTCGCCGCCGACCTCGGCCTGGGGACCCTCGCCACGGGTCCCGAATGCACGGGAGACTCCGGCGGCTAAGGACAGGCGGGAGACTCCGGCGGCTCAGGACAGGGGGGAGACTCCGGCGGCTCAGGACAGTGGGGAGACTCCGGCGGCTCTGGACAGAAGGAAGACTCCGGCGGCTCAGGACAGACGGGAGACTCCGGCGGCTCAGGACAGGCGGGAGACTCCGGCAGCTCAGGACAGGCGGGAGACTCCGGCGGCTCAGGACAGACGGGAGACTCTGGCGGCTCAGGACAGACGGGAGACTCTGACAGCGCTGGGCAGGAAGAAGGCTCTGGCAGCGCTGGACAGGCGGGAGCACCTGTAGGGAGAAGACGGAGAGACAGCCTGGTGCGGGGGGCTGCCACCAGAGGGCTGGTGCGTGGCGATGGCACCGTATAGACTGGACCGTGCAGGCGCACTGGAGCTCTTGAGCACCGAGCCTGCCCAACCTTACCTGGTTGAATGCTCCCCGTAGCCAGGCCAGTGCGGCGAGGTGGAATAGCCCGCACTGGGCTGTGCTGGCGAACCGGGGACACCATGCGTAAGGCTGGTGCCATGTACGCCGGCCCGAGGAGACACACTGGAGACCAGATGCGTAGAGCCGGCTTCATGGCACCTGGCTCGATGTCCACTCTAGCCCGGCCGATACGAGGAGCTGGAATGTACCGCACCGGGCTATGCACACGTCCCTCTCGCTCTCCGGTAAGCACGGGGAGTTGGCGTAGGTCTCCTACCAGCCTTAGCCACACTCCCCGTGTACCCCCCCCCAATACATTTTTGGGGCTGCCTCTCAGGCTTTCAGCCGCGCTGCCGTGCTGCCTCCTCATACCTGCGCCTCTCTGCTTTCGCTGCCTCCAGCTCTGCTTTGGGGCGGCGATATTCCCTTGGCTGTGCCAAGGGTCCTTTGCCGTCCAGAATCTCCTCCCAAGTCCAGTTCTCCAAATATCGCTGCCTCTCCTGCTGCTGCCCATTACCACACTGCTTGGTCCTTTTGTGGTGGGTGTTTCTGTGTTTCAGTGTGGTGTGGTGGGTGTTTCTGTGTTTCAGAGGTGGAAGAAGGATCGGACCAAAGCACAGCGTGGTAAGTGTTCATGATGATTTATTCAAAACGAACTGAACAATGAACTACAAAACAATAAACGATGTGAACAAAACAAAAACCGAAACAGTACCATGTGGCAACAAACACTCACACGGAAACAAACACCCACAATCCAAAAGTGAAACCCAGGCTACCTAAGTATGATTCTCAATCACAGACAACTAACGACACCTGCCTCTGATTGAGAACCATACTAGGCTGAACACAAAAACCAACATAGGAAAACAAACATAGACTGCCCAACCCAGCCCTGACCATACTAAAACAAAGAATAAAATAACAGAACTATTGTCAGAACGTGACACTGGTCCAAACGAGTATGACATTGTTTGTTGCTGCTAAACTGAGCGATCTCAACAGTGAAGGGTTTTTCTACTTGCACAAACGCACACAGAAATCAGGACCATGGACAGCCAGATCATTTTTAGCTTATGTTGATTGGACTAAAATGTTTTTGGTATATTTTAGTTGTCACTGTATTAGACTAAGCAGAGGTGATTTGATGTTGAAATGTTGATGTTGAAATGGGGCTGGAATAGTTGAGGCAGCTCCTGTTTTCTTTGCGACTTCCATTAACTCTCTGTGGTTCTAAATCAATAGTTGTTAAGTGGTCCGAAAATGTTGGAAACATTAACTTGCTTGACCATGCTGTAGGTCATGTAACTGTGTTACTGTACATGCAATATGCTTTGTGGACTTCATAGATTGTAATATGGCTTGGCTTCCCCAGTGATTTTACCCATGCACCGCTACTTGAAATCTCACAGTAACAACTTTTCTGTAGCTTTCTTTTAAGCCTGCTACATGACTGCAGACAAGGTAATCCAAGCCATGCGATTGGCCAGCAGTAGTAGGCTTATAGTGCACTTGATTTGCTGGGAAGGTAGAGTTTGTATCTTCAGACATATGAAATGGTTCGATATGGCAACAGTTGCGTACCCAGAGCACAGCTGAATTGGGTGTAACTACCGCCAACAGCACGAGACAAATAAAAATTGGCAGAAATGTTTGGCAATCGACTAGGAATGCCTTGGAGATCGACCAGTTGATCTCCAAGGCGGTATGTACTGCCTGAAGGGGCAGCGGCCCCTAAATGGCAGAAACTGCTCTACAACAGTAACGTTGGGCCCAGGGTTGTAAAACAGGAGAAGGCGGTCCACCCACTTATCCCACAATGACCTGATTGTAGCTAGCTTGTCTCTCTGCCACAGAGCTGGTCTGTTGTCCCGGTTATCGAAGTGGATAATCCTGGAAATAGTGTGGAACGGAAAAGTTGTATGGAAAAGTTCTCTGCCAGTTTCTGCATCCCACAGGGATTCTGTGGATTCCCCATTGGATCTGAAAACACCAGCAAGGAAAGAACCCCAAAGTATGCATGTAAATGAGTTTGATCTATCTCCTACTAACTCTCTCCAAAAATACACCTTCCCTCCAAATTAGTGCAGTCCAGAATGATTTTCTGGATGGTGTCTGGGATGAACATTTCAAAAGAAGACTTTATGTCCTGTACATGAGTAACCACCATCCGCATCGGCCCTGGTTGCATCCTTATCACATTGGCAGCCATGCGTGGTGGCTCATTTCTTGGACAAGAAGACCAGCTCACCTGCAGGCTGCTGATGAGCTGGTTGCTGACAGGCTGGCTGAGGGTCAATCACATTCTCTTCTTCCAACTCACTGTCAGACTCAGAATTGACAGAGACATCATCTTCATATTAAGAAAATGATTCACCTCCAAAGGGGAAGACACTCCTTACACGCTAGCTTCTCTCTCTGCAAAATTAAGGCCCTCTGAGCAGAGATTATTTTTCCATACTGATTGATTGTGGTAAGGAGCTACACATGCAAATCTATTTATTTGTTGTGTCCCTCCCCCAATTTGCAACTGGCTGGCGTAGTGTGGGGAAAAAGCACTTTTTTTTAACAGTGTATCAATATGTTTTGTAATAACATTGCGCAGGTTCCCGCAAGACATTGTGATGTTTCACACACTAAAACGTGCGAGAAAAGCGGAAGACAGACAGCACCAATAACCTGTCTGTCTCCATGCTTATGTTGAAACAGCATGCCGAGGGAGGAGGAAGACCGAGTGAAAGCACAGAGCAAACCTTTTTGTTTCATTTTTACTTGTTTTCACACACACACACTTTTATTACCCTCTGGTCCAGTGGACCCGAACACCACATGTATTTATTTAACTAGGCAAGTCAGTTAAGAAATTAAATTATTATTTACAATGACGGCCTACCCCGGCCAAACCCAGACGACGCTGGGCCAATTGTGCGCTGCCCTATGGGACTCACAGTCACGGCCAGATGTGATACAGCCTGGATTCGAACCAGGGACTGTAGTGACGCCTCTTGCACTGAGATGCAGTGCCTTAGACCCCTGCGTTACTCGGGAGCTGACATGTGTGATATAAACATGTAGGGAGTGTACAGTGTGCACTCAATGAAAATGTGTTCTTTTGCATGTTCTTCATAGAAAATGAGCCAAGGTCAATGAATCTCAGGTTGAAAGATTAAATAATTTGCAATAAATAGATGCAATAAGTCATAGATAACTTGTACTTCTTTTTAAACCATTGTTGACAGTTTGTGCAATATTCTGTTTCAAATAGTTGCAACCGGCCCAATGCTTACAGTGATCATAGCCATGGGATGTGTGCATTAATTGTAATAATCTACCAGCTACGGATAACTATTTATTCACTGACATGTGAAAGTAAGCTGTAGTACACAAAATGTTATTGTGAAGTATGGCACAACAACAATTTTACTACAGTCATAACATTAAGGCCTTTATTCATTGAAAGCTATGGAACATCTTCCTGTCAGTGTAATGGCTTGTCGGTGCTATAGTGAAATATGTTAATGTGAAACTGTAATGAACAAAAATAGAAAAGCAACATGCAACAATTTAAACGAGATACAGTTCATATAAGGAAAGCAGTCACGTGAAGTATTCATTATGCCTAATCTATGGAGTTCACATGACTGGGAAGGGGCGCAGCTATGGGTTGGCCTGGGAGGGCATAGGCCCACCCACTGGGGAGGCAGGCCAAGCCAACCAGAATGAGTTTCTCCCCATAAAAAGGGCTTTATTACAGACAGAAATACTCCTCAGTTTCATCAGCTGATCGGGGGGCTGGTGTCAGATGATCCCACAGGTGAAGAAGCCGGATGTGGAGGTCCTGGGCTGGGCTGGCGTCGTTACACATGGTCTACGGTTGTGAGGCCAGTTGGACGTACTGCCAAATTCTCTAAAATGACGTTGGAGGTGACTTATGGTAGAAAAATTAACATTCAATTCTCTGGCAACAGCTCTGGTGGACATTCTTGCAGTCAGCAAGCCAACTGCATGCTCCCTCAAAACTTGAGACAATTGTGGCATTGTGTTGCGTGACAAAACTGCACATTTTAGAGTGGGCTTTCATTGTACCCAGCACAATGTGCACCTGTGTAATAATCATACAGTTTAATCAGCTTCTTGATATGCCACACCTGTCAGGTGGATGGATTATCTGGCAAATGAGAAATGCTCACTAACAGGCATGTAATTTTTTTAATTTGTTAACAAAATTTGAGAAATAATATTTTTGTCCATAAGGAACTTTTCTGGGATCTTGTATTTCAGCTCATGAAACATGGGACCAACACTTTACATGTTGCGTTTATATTTTTGTTCAGTATAAATTATTTAGAAAAAAAAGTTGAGTTGTGGATCACAGTCAACATGAATGGTAGACTTCTGTGGAGGGAGCAAATATCCAGCTCCAACTGATAAAAAAAGATCACTATTTTGTATGATTAAATGTTTAAGCTTTTACACATTCAAACGGAGCCGATACAGGTATCAGATTGCAATTTGATGTACAAGTATTTTGACATTGTGTGCTAGGCTTAACAAAATTCATAAACTACTTTTTACTAAATCGTTTGACTTATTTGATTGATTTACCTGTCGAAACACATGCCAGTAAATATCTACTATAGTAATGAGATTGAAAAGCATTTCACCTGGATACACATAAATTTATCAGCATGACAAATATTCTTCAAAATAAAATCTGCTGGAGCGTGTCATTAAACAAAAATACAGATAAATGCAATACTGTACTACTCTGAAATGTAACAAACGGGACAAGAGGGAAGAGGACATACAGTACCATAATGGAGGACAGATGGGCAATTTCAGAACTGTAGCTGGCATTGCCTTTTCTCCCCATCGAAAACATCAATCTTCAAAATACTGTAGAACTTGGTCCTACCCTGAGGAGAGGGGATCAGTGGATTTGCTGTCAATCATCTCAACACAATGGTGGCATTGTAGGTTATTTTCTTCAGTCGCATCGAACCTGGGTTAGTTTTAGGTCTCAGGAACTATATTAATACAACACAGCAATCTTGCAAACGGTCAATCTAAGCAGACAGACACAATAACATTCTGGAGCCTGCCATTTCACACAGGCTGCCCAATTCTGATATTCTTCCCACTAATTCGTCTTTTTCAGAGCTGATCTGATTTGTCAAATGACCAATAATAAAAAAAATATCCGAATTGGGCTGCCTTTCTAAACACAGCCAAAGTGCACTGAAAAGCCCCCTGACCTGCATTAGGAAAATGGTCATTGAATTAAATGACTGTCATCAATCATATGAACTTTGGTGCAAGGTGTCAAAAGGGAAGTAGCTCACCGTGCAGCCAGCTTGTGACCCAGTTTATCCACCTGTGTAATAACAAAACCTATACAACTCCATAAATATACTATTACACAGCTATGAATAATTATTAGAAAGTTACTACAGGTATAACAACAATTTACCAAGTATTCTAAATGGATATTACACACTTAAGTAATAAAGATGACAAAGAGGAATCACCTTAGAACAATATACAAACATACATTTTGAATACTTTATTTTAAAAAGAGCTTCTATATCATTGAGAATAAATTAAAAAAGCATGACATGACTAATAACAATTAGGGAGGGAAAAACAACAACTAATAATATCAACACAAAGAACAACCCAAACAACGGGTCAATGAAACCAGCAGGCGTGAGACAGTGCTGATTGATAATTCTCACTATAACATTACATAATTGATAGATTATTCTTCAGCTAATAATTAAATTCTGATATTCAGTCCATAAAATATGCTTTGAGGCAGTGGTTCCCAAACTCACTCAGCCCCGCTCCCCCCCCTTCCATCACTGGGGAACATCCGTCTATTTCCATGGGCACAAGCACTGTCCATGACAGTAACTGTTCACATCCCTTCTTGGCAGTTTTAAAGCTAATTTCCTGCAATTCTACACATTCCGCCATGTCTTGTGTGTTCATGTGATATCTGAGTGACTCAAACATTACAACAATATCAGTGGGCTAAAAAAACCTAGCTGAAGAAACTTGGGCTAGTTGATCTGGACATTTTTTCACCCCAATTTTCGTGATATCCAATTGGTCGTCACAGTCTTGTCCCATCGCTGCAACTCCCCTTCCGACAGGGACACGCCCCACAGTTTGGGAACCACTGCTTTGAGGGACTATATGATGTGTTCTTTATACAGATAACACTGTACATAATGCAATGTGCTATGGGTAGCATAGGGCAGAAGTACAGGGGTGAAAGTAAGATGTCAGGGGTCATTATCATATAGCATCTCAGACTTAGTGTGCTGATCTAGGATTTGGGTTCCCTGTTATCTTGTTCATTATTATATAAAAGGAAAAACAAATCATATCAGCAATCATACTCTGAGAGGCTTTATGAATACAGCCCAGATGATTAAAGGGCTTGAGTAAGATGAAACAGGACTCTCTGCCTGTGTCTGAGGGGCCTAGGAACAAGCTCAGCAGTCCAGAGTAGGGCCAGGAATCCAGGACTCTCTGTGGGTCTCTGACGGAACATCCAGAAGTTGGGAAGATAAAAGGTCAGAGAAGAGTCGCTCCACCATTATGAGCCCTGTTTCATGTTCCCTACATCTCATCTTTCCTCGAAGTCTTCACCAACCTGCCTGAAAACAAGGACAGAGAGAGGTTTGAAACCACACACACACACAGAAATGTGTGGGGATCTTGTAAATTAGCCCCTTTAGCTAAGAAACCTGTGTCAACGTGAGGTTAATAGTTACATTTTGTTACAATTGCGTGCTGGCAATATTTGCCACGTACTCAACTCTACACTGTAATTTACAAATTAATTGATCATGTATTTTTGTAGACATAGTACCCCTCTATTTATGCCTAGCATTTTTTTGCAAAACACTACAATACCCCAAAAAATCTCAGGTAAATGTATCTGCCAAGATAGAAAACTGTATTGACAACAGTTGTGTGGAGCCACATCCACACAGCTTCTAAGCAGGGTCATTCGATCATTCTCAAACTGTTGAGCCCCTTTAGCTTCCCCTCTCACTAAAGAGGCGGAGTCATTTTGGGTGGCTATGGTTTTCTGTATCATCGACACATCAGGCACTTGGGAGCTGGAGGACAGAAATAGCCAAAGGTGGTTCCTTCCTCTCTGTGAGATACCTAAAAATAGCCCCCTGGACCCTATCCAACCACACACACCCACCGACCCAAGGGGGAGATACAGTACAACAGAATAAAACTCTGGACTTTGGGAGTTACATTTGGGACACAGGCATTAACTTTACCCTGAATTCAATATGATGATACTCGTGAAAGTAGCATCAGAGATCACCTTGCAGCAATAGAAAAGTAATCATTACAAACCACTTCAGGGAAACCATTTGAGAAGAACATGGATCCGCATTGTGATAATCTTTTATTTTAGTTGTTTGTTGATTGTTTGTTTTGAGTAAGTACCAAAATTTGAGAGGGGTAAAGAAAGTAGTTAAGGGCACAGATAATCGGCCCAGCCAGGGTTCAAACCCCCCATCGCCAAGGGGGAACGTGATGATTCTGACACCAATAATGCTGATAAAACTAGCCACGTTTCAGCATTTGGTGCATTAAGGCCGAATCTTTAAAGCTCATGGAGGGGCTTCTCAAAATGGCAAATGAATGCTTTACCTGCTCCATGCAATGCAACACAGTCAACTGTAAAATAGAGAGGACTTTTGAATTGCCTCTTACATAACATGTGAATGTGAAAAGCACCATCTACAACTGTATTTCTGCCTGCTATTTTGAGAGGGAGCATTTTCGATGTCACTAAACTGAGCTATTAATTAAGTTACTAGTGTGATAACACAAGGATAAGTCACAGAGCAGAATCCTATGCAGTAGGCAGCACTGAGGGGGAGGAGTCTCACCTTGGTCCTGGGCATACTGAGCGTGTTCACTAACAGCCACATTCCTGAGCGCTCTCGGCCTGTCCCCTGCGAGGGGAGCGCAGCTGGCGCAGCGCGGCGTCTCCGTACTGGATCCCTGATCCCATCCTCTCCGGGTCCAACTCTCCTGGAAGAGAACACAGAGAGAGAGAGAGAGAGAGAGAGAAATAGAGAGAAAAAAAGAGTGAGATGGAGAGAGAGAGGGAGAAGCCCCTGAGCTGAAACAGTAGAGTTCAGTTGGTAAACTACAATTTCATTGCTGTTGGTTAAGGTGAGAAGATACTGAATGCAGAGATACCTGACTCTATCTTGTTGAGGATTTTCCTGGCACACTGCACAAAGGCCTCCTCTACATTCTCCCCTGTCAGAGCACTTGTCTCCAGAAACATAAGCTCTGAAACAGACAAGACAGCAGGACACAATAATAACAATGATTATCATCAATGTTGATAACATTTGAACACAAGAGAATTAGTCAGCATTTAGCTGTGGAGGACAAGAATTGCAACGGTTTTGTGGGCAATAGTTCACACCAGTGAGTTGTCCTACAGTGACCACTAGTGGAGTATACACAGTGCAACAATCAGAAATGAGGATTTCAGGTCTGCATCAGAGGGTAGGGTAGGGGGTAGATTTGGGTCCATATACATCAAGCTTCTCAGAGTGGGAGTTTTGCATTTTTTTAGACTACATAGAGGATCTGCACTCCCAGTCTGAGGCGCTTGACACAGGGAGCAGTTTGGAATTCAGCTGTAAAGGGATCATCATTCATACTAAACGCACCATTTTCCTGAGCAAAGCGAGACGCCTCCAGGAAGGTGACCTCCCGGTCTGCGTCCAAGTCCTTCTTGTTACCACACAGGATTATGACAATATTTTGGCTGGCCAGCATCCTGGCATCTGTCAGCCAGTTGGTCAGGGCGTTGTAGGTTTCCCGGCTGAGGATGATCAGGTCAATGGAGCGAGAGGGAGAGCAGTGGAGACATACAAATCAGACTTGGTGGTTCACTAAAATCACAGTAGGCTTTAGGAAGGTTCGAGCAGTGTTTTCCAAAACAGTCAATCGGGAGCCACTGTGCAACCAATGAGTCATTTCATATTTGTGTTTTATTAAAACAACATACCCCTTGAAGGTCCACCCATAATAAGGCAAGGATTATTTCTCCTCAACTCTCCTGATCACCTATGAGTAGGTAAATTAGCCTACCTGGTGATGTCATATACAAGCAGGGCTCCAGCAGCGCCTCTGTAGTAACTCCGTGTAACAGACCTGGGAGAGGAAAGCAATTGTAACATCAGTTGAAAATACACAAGTGCATAAATATAAACATTTTACACATCCTAATTACATTTATTAAATTGACATTCTCCATCTCCTACATCTATAGTTAGCTATACATAAAAGCATTTAGTGCCATCCAAGCTGGATAAGGAGTTGGTCAATGTGCAAAACAAAATGCTCAAGGTGCTCAGTAACCTTTATTTAACTAGGCAAGTCAGTTAAGACAAAATTATTATTTACAATGACGGCCTACACCCGCCAAACCCGGATGACACTGGGCCAATTGTGCACCGCCCTATGGGACTCCCAATCACGGCCAGTTATAACACATCCTGGATCCGAACCAGGGTGTCTGTAGTGACGCCTCAAGCACTGAGATGCAGTGCCCCAGACCGCCACGCCACTCGGGAGGGGAGCAGTAATAGTGTTTCAGAATTTTAGCTGCGCTACACATTATTAACTCCCCCACAACAGCTGGCCATGATTCATTTTACTTGCTGTTCTAAGGATCTGGCACAAGTTCTCTAATGATCAGCTGGAGATGGACACGCATGAAACAGTCCAAGCTGGTTTGAGAAAAAAATTCTAATGCCCTGCCACAGTAGGAGTAAGTATGTGAAATGCTCTCACATACTGTACAGTACCTGAATCTCTCTTGTCCCGCAGTGTCCCAGATTTGGAGTTTGACATATTTGTTTACCACGTTGATTATCTTTGAGCCAAACTCCACTCCAATGGTGTGATTCGAATCGTCTTTGACTGTGATTTAAATGAAATCATTCCACAACACACAGCTAGATCACAACAATGCCTGTTAATGTATTCAAAGTTAAGTTAATCATAAATTGTAGTCTGTCCCTAAAATAAACTACAAGTCATAGCTAGATAGAAAATACATGTCAAAACAATCAATTGGACATAACTTACATCTCTTCTCAATAAACTGGTGAAGTAGACATGATTTTCCAGTTCCTGCATTCCCAATTACTAGGAATTTGAACAGAAAATCTAGAAGAGGAAAAACAAACAAAGTTCATTTTAATCATTAGAGAATGCGTATTCTTAGGCTAGTTGGATAGAAAGCTGGCTAACGTTAGTTAAGTAACAGGCGCACTACTTGCAGAACAGAAGCTATGTTATTGCTTCATGCAGAACGTTACATTTGCATCGACAGTTGTCTGACATTCAGATGGCTTTCTAGATAGCTAGCTAAGAAACCAATTAATGATAACATTTGACGGAGATGCAAGCGATCAGGCGAAACTAAAGTTAGCCAGCTAGCTAATGTTAGCTAGCTATACCCCCAACAACGAGTAAACATGAAAGCATAGCACATATGCTATTTGTTTTGATGGCATTACAATACACCTGCTCCATCTCATCTGGCTATCTATTGTGTAACGCGACCTGACTGATCAAGATTTCTTACCGTATGTCTCAGACATGGCAATGGTTGTGTTTTATTTGCTAGCAATATCCTATTGTTTTTATTGAGGCACTGCAGCTTCGAAATTAATTGAAGAAAAATCCCTAATAGCCGTGAATCCTACTGGATTTTCCTTCTCACTTCCCGTAGAACGCTTTTTCAAAATAAAAGCTCTATCAATCAACATTTTAAAAACATCGATTGTCAATAATATAGTTAAATATAATTTCATTATTATTGCATGTCTAGTTATATTGAAATATAATTTTTACTTATAAAATAGACAAATCTGGTTACTTTTGCATTACTTCAATTTTCTGAAGAAAATGTGTGCGCTTGTTTCCGCTATTACTATTTGTTTTTTTGTGTATGGTCAATGAGTGGCCCAGGGAAATGTTCTCTTCTGTGGGGACACAAATACGCGCACAGGAACACTACCTGATCTAACGAGCAAACGAGGGGACAGCTTTATTACAGGCAATACTGTTTCTAACTGTCTTAATCTCCCCCATAGAAACAACAGTGACAGCACCGTCAACAAAAACGGAAGGGATCTGTTGCAGCTCTGTAGAAGCCTGGGTCTATACTTTGTCAATGGTAGGTTACGGGGACTCTTTGGGGAGATCCAACTGCTCACTTCTTGGCCACAGCACTAGACTATATGATTACAGACATTGACCCCTTCTCTCTCATCAATCTGGCAGTAAAAAACATCAACTATATATTCAGGCAAATGGCAAAGAAGTACAATTGAAATGGATAAAAAACATTTTTTTTAAAAGATCACAGATGACAACTGGTTTGATGCAAATTGTAAAATTATAAGGAAAAAACTTAGAACACTATCCAACCAAAAGCACAGAGACCCAAATAATGGTGAATTACGCCTTCATTACTGTGAGACTTTAAAACTTTATAAACAAACACTCAGAACCATTACTGTGAGACTTTAAAACTTTATAAACAAACACTCAGAACCAAAAAAGCACAGTGCAACAGCAAGCAGCTGACACTAATTGAGGAGTCCATAAACGCAAACAACTTTGGCAAAATTGGAAAAAACTAAAAAAGTCTAAACAAGAGGAATTGGCGATACAAAATGGTGACATATGGACACCCATTTTAAACACTCTACAACACTGTTCAAATTGACACAAACACAGAACAACAGCAAATTCATGAGAAGTTGAATGGATTAGAAAAAGCTATAAAGGACAATCAAAATCCATTGGACTCCCCAATTACTGAGCAGGAGCTCTATAAGAAACCTCAGGCTCTCAAATTTAAAACATCATGTGGACCTGATGGCCTCCTAAATGAGATGCTCAAACTCACTAGTGCAAAATTTCAATTGGCTATATTAAAACTGTTTAATTTGATCCAGAGTGTAGGTTATTTCCCTGACATCTGGATTCAAGGACTCATAACCCCAATCTTTAAGGATGGAGACAAATTTGACCCTAACAATTACAGAGGCATCTATGTGAACAGTAACCTGGGGAAGGTTTTCTGTAGTATTATACATGTAAGAGTTCTAAACTTCCTTAATAAGCACAATGTCCTGAGTAAAAGCCAAATTGGATTTATACCAAAACATCACACGACTGATTATATTTACACCCTACACACCCTGATAGATAAACATGTCCACCAAAATAACACCAAAATATATGCTTGCTTTATCAACTTCCAAAAAGCATTTGATTCTATTTGGCATACAGGACTGTTCTACAAAGTTATTGAAAGTGGTGTAGGGGGTAAAACATATGGCATAATTAAATCAATGTATACTGGCAATACATGCAGCATTAAAATTGACAAGAAAATAACAGAATTCTTTAACCAGGGGCGGGGCCTTCATCAGGATTGCAACCTGAGCCCTGCACTCTTCAATATTTCCATCAACGAATTGGCCACTGTTCTAGAAAAATCCTCAGCCCCTGGTGTTAGTCTCCACAACTCAAAAGATAAATTCCTACTCTTCGCAGATGAGCTATGCCTGCTGTCACCCACAGCACATGGCCTACAGCAGAGCATGGACCTGCTAGAGCAGTACTGCCAGACCTGGGTCCTGGCAGTAAACCCCAGAAGGTCCAGATCTCAGGGAATTAGAACAAAGTTCTCAATTGGTACAAAATATATAGAGTACTGCACAGACTACAATTACTTAGGTTTAAAAATAAGCTCAACTGGACACCTTAATGAGGCAATGAATGAACTGAGAGAGAAAGCACGCAGGGCATTCTACGCTATTAAAAATCTAATTCAAATTGAAATACCTATTACAATTTGGCTAAAACTAATTTAATATGTCATTGAACCAATTGCACTTTATGGCAGCGAGGTGTGGGGTCCACTTGCAAAACAAGATTTCATCAAATGGGACAAACACCCCATTGAAACCCTGCATGCAGAGTTCTGTAAGATTCTCCTACATGTCCAGAGGAAGACTACAAACAATGCATGCAAAGAAGAATTAGGCCAATATCCATTAATAATAAAAACTCAAAAAAGAGCAATTAAGTTTTGGAAACTTAATTGAAATATAATTTCCAAGTGTAGCGCCCGGGGTATAGTGGGTGAGAAGTCAGGCGCAGGAAGCAGAGAGTTCAGGGTAGTAACTTTTAATGCACAACAACGGTGAACATACGCCAACCAAAACAAATGTCCCAAACACGGGGGACTTAAACAGTCCAGCAAAAACCCAACCAACAGGCGGGCCTAAAACAAACACAGGTGAAACCAATAAACAGAAAAGGGGGAAAGGGATCAGTGGCAGCTAGTAGGCCGGTGACGACGACCGCCGAGCGCCACCCGAACAGGAAGGGAAGCTACCTTCCGTGACAGTACCCCCCCCCCCCCCCCCCGGCACGCGGTTCCCCAGCGAGGCGCAGGACAATCCGGATGGAGGCAATGGAAATCCCTCAACAGTGACGGGTCCAAGATGTCCCCCACCGGTACACAGCATCTCTCCTCCGGACCATGCCCCTCCCAGTCCACGAGGTATTGCAGGCCCCTCTCCCGGTGTCTCGAGTCCAGAATGGCCCGTATCGTGTACACCGGAGACCCCTCAATATCCAGAGGGGGCGGAGGGACCTCCGGAACCTCACCGTCCTGCAGGGGACCAACTACCACCGGCCTGAGGAGAGACACATGAAACGAGGGGTTAATGCGATAATAGGAAGGGAGTTGTAACCTATAACACACCTCGTTTATCCTCCTCAGGACTTTGAAGGGCTCCACATACTGCGGCCCCAGCTTCCGGTAGGGCAAGCGGAGGGATAGGTTTCGGGTCGAGAGTCAGACCCTGTCTCCCGGTACAAACACGGGGGCCTCACTGCAGTGGCGGTCAGCACTCCTCTTCTGCCGTCCACTGGCTTGTTTGAGGGATTCCTGGACGGCCCTCCAGGTTTACTTGGAGCGCTGCACCCACTCCTCCACTACAGGAGCCTCGGTCTGACTCGGATGCCAAGGTGCCAGGACTGGCTGGTAGCCCAACACACACTGAAATGGTGATAGGTTCGTCGAGGAGTGACGGAGTGAGTTCTGGGCCAACTCTGCCCATGGGACGTACCTATCCCACTCCTTTGGCCGGTCCTGGCAATACGACCGCAGAAACCTACCCACCTCCTGGTTCACTCTCTCCACCTGCCCATTACTCTCGGGGTGATAACCGGATGTCAGGCTGACTCAGACCCCCAGACGCTCCATGAACGCCCTCCATACCCAGGACGTGAACTGGGGACCCCGATCAGAGACGATGTCCTCCGGCACCCCGTAGTGGGTAAATACCGCCTCTGCAGTCTGTAGGGCTGTAGGGCTGTAAAGAGACCGGGCAATGGGAGGAGACGGCAGGACTTAGAAAACCGTTTCACAACAACCAAGACCGTAGTGTTCCCCTGAAACGGGGGGAGATTGGTCAGGAAATACACTGATAAGTGAGACCATGGCCGTTGTGGAACGGGGAGGGGTTGTAACTTCCCTCTAGGAAGGTGCCTAGGAGCCTTACTCTGGGCGCACGCCGAACAGGAAGAGACATAAAACCTAACGTTCCTAGCCAAGGTGGGCCAACAATACTTCCCCCGGAGGCCCCGCACTGTCCTCGCCACCCCAGGATGACCCGAGGAGGGTAGGGTGTGAGCCCACCGAATCAGTTTGTCCCGAACACCAAGCAGCACGTACTTACGCCCAGCCGGACACTGAGGAGGTGCAGGCTCCGCCAGTAACGCCCACTCGATGTCCGAGTCCACCTCCCATACCACTGATGCCACCAGCCTCGAGGCTGGAAGGATGCGAGTAGGCTAGGTGTACCGATCCTCCGTGTCATAGAGACGGGACAGCGCATTGGCCTTTGTGTTCAGGGAGCCTGGTCTATAAGACAGAGTGAACCTGAATCGGGTGAAGAACATGGCCCACCTTGCCTGACGCGGATTCAGTCTCCTAGCTGCCCGGATATACTCCAGATTCTGGTGGTCGGCCCAGATGAGAAAAGGGTGCTTAGCTCCCTCAAGCCAGTGTCTCCACACCCTCAGGGCCTTTACCACCGCTAACAACTCCCGGTCCCCCACATCATAGTTACGCTCCGCCGGACTGAGCTTCCTCGAAAAGAAAGCGCAGGGGCGGAGTTTTGGTGGCGTACCTGAGCGTACCCGATAGCACGGCACCCACCCCAGCCTCTGACGCATCCACCTCCACTATGAATGCTAGACAGGGGTCTGGGTGCGCCAACGCGTGCGCCAACGCAACCTATTGAAGGCTCTGGCCGCCTCTGCCGACCACCGCAAACGCACTGGCGCCCCCTTCAGCAGTGAGGTAATGGGGGCCGCTACCTGGCCAAAACCCCGGGTAAACCTCCGGTAGTAATTGGCAAACCCCAAGAACCGCTGCACCTCCTTCACCGTGGTAGGAGTCGGCCAATTTCGCACGGCCTTAATGCGATCACACTCCATCACCACCATCACCAGGTGGAAATGCGATAACCCAGGAAGGAGACAGCTTGTTTGGAGAACACACACTTCTCAGCCTTGTCGTATAGGTCATGCTCCAGCAGTCTACCAAGCACCTTGCGCACCAGAGACACAAGCGCGGCGCGGGTGGTGGAATAGATCAGAATATCATCGATATAGACAACCATGCCCTGGCCAGAGCATTCTTTAACCCATACGGCATGACGAGGTACTCATAGTGGCCCGATGTGGTACTAAACACGGTTTTCCACTCGTCTCCATCCTGAATACCCACCAGACTATACGCGCTCCTGAGGTCCAGTTTTGTGAAAAACTGTGCTCCGTGAAATTATTCCACCGCCATAGCGATGAGAGGTAGTGGGTAACTAAACCCCAATGTGATGGCAATTAGACTTCTATAATCAATGCACGGATGCAGACCTCCCTCTTTTTTCTTCACAAAAAAGAAACTTGAGGAGACGCGTGAGATGGAGGGCCCCTGCCCCAAAGATTCCGTGACATATGTCTCCATAGCCAACGTCTCCTCCTGTGACAATGGGAACACATGACTCCTGGGAAGTGCAACGTTTACCTGGAGATTTATCGCACAATCCCCCTGTCGATGAGGTGGTAATTTAGTCGCTCTCTTCTTACTGAAAGCGATTGCCAAATCGGCATATTCAGGGGGGATGCGCACAGTGGAACCCTGGTCTGGACTCTCCACCAACAGGGCACCGATGGAAACCCCCATACACCTTCCTGAACACTTCTCTGACCACCCCTGGAGAACCCCCTGTCTCCACGGAATCTTAGGATTGTGACTAGCCAGCCAGGGAATCCCCAGCACCACTGGAAACGCAGGCGAATCGATAATGAAGAGCCTAATCCGCTCCTTATGATTCCCCTGTGTCACCATGTCCAGTGGAACCGTGGCCTCCCTGACCAACCCTGACCCTAATGGCCGGCTATCTAGGGAGTGCACGGGGAAGGGAGAATCTATCGGCACTAGCAGAACACCCAGTTTGATGGCGAGTCCGCGATCCATAACGATCCCAGCTGCGCCTGAATCGACTAACTGGGAAGAGGGGAAAAAAAATCAAGTAACAAAATCAAGACAAACATGTGACCAACAGGGGGTTCTGGGTGAGTTTGGTGCTGACTCACCTGGGGTGACCGAGAAGTGTTCCGCCTGCCCTCTCGACTCCCAGATGGGCCCCCCCCCCAGCACCGATCGGCCGTGTGTCCTCTCCGACCACAGCTGGTGCAGGGGGAGCCTCCTCCTCCGGTACCCCTCGGCACGGCCCCCCCTAACTCCATAGGAATGGGAGCGGGAGTGCTAGGTGGTGGAACAGGACCCTCTCCAAACGCCCTCAGGCAGCCAACAGATTGTCCAGTCGGATAGACTTGTCTATGAGTTCGATGTCCCGACACGCTAGCTCCCTTTGGACGTCCTCCCGGAGACTACACCGATAGTGGTCTATCAGGGCCCTGTCGTACCACCCAGCCCCAGCGGCCAAGGTCCGGAACTCTAACGCGTAATCCTGTGCGCTCCTCTTCTCCTGACTAAGATGGAACAGTCGCTCTTCTGGGTAGTGCTCCTTCGTCGAGTCTGGGCCATTCCAGACCGCGTTTGCCCACTCCAGAGCACGACCCGTCAGGCAGGAAACGAGAACACTAACCCTCTCCGCTCCCGAGGGAGTGGGCCTCACGGTCACCAGGTACAGTTCAAGTTGGAGCAAGAACCCTTGACA
This sequence comes from Oncorhynchus mykiss, assembly GCF_057628025.1. Lineage (NCBI taxonomy): Eukaryota > Metazoa > Chordata > Actinopteri > Salmoniformes > Salmonidae > Oncorhynchus > Oncorhynchus mykiss. Next base: position 31,378,865 of record NC_143041.1, on the reverse strand, counting down.
CCCAGCCGCCGCTCCATCATAATCCCTCGGGAGCGCAAGACGGAGAGCGCCGGAGCCAGAGGAGGAGGGAGGAGAAGGTGGATCCAGCGATGGAGGAACCGGAGGTGCAGAGAGGAGACCACTCCTCTCCCATCGGTCCATCCTCTCCATCATTTCGTCCATCACCGATCCTATCCGATGGAAGACGGTGGTATGATGAAGGACACGTTCCTCCATCGATGGGAGGGGGTTGGCAGCTGCTCCTGCTGACTCCATATTGGCGGTGCGGGATTCTGTAACGCCCGTGGTGTAGTGGGTGAGAAGTCAGGCGCAGGAAGCAGAGAGTTCAGGGTAGTGCTAACTTTTAATGAACAACAACGGTGAACATACGCCAACCAAAACAAATGCCCCAAACACGAGGGACTTAATTAAACAGTCCAGCAAAAAAAACAAGCACATGGGAAAACCGTGACACACACACGAACATCGAACAATCCCGCACAACCAGCAGGCGGGCCTGATAAATAAAGCCCAACCAATCAGCCTAAAACAAACACAGGTGAAACCAATAAACAGAAAAGGGGAAAAGGGATCAGTAGCAGCTAGTAGGCCGGTGATGACGACCGCGGAGCGCCACCCAAACAGGAAGGGGAGCTACCTTCGGTAGGAGTCGTGACATGAAGCCCTGCAATGCCAAGAACTGAGCAAAGAAAAGAGTCCCCTCATCCAGCTGGTCCTGGGGCTGAGTTCACAATCCTGTTCTACTAACACACTGAGACCTCAGGACCAGAACATCCAATCAATCAGAATAAACCAAATTACAACACAGTCAAAACAAAACTACATTGCTTATTGGGAAACACAAGCACAAACACAAAGCAAAATGCAGTGCTATCTGGCCCTAAATCCCTAGAGTTTCCTCTACAGGGAGCCAGGTGTTCCTGTGTCTACCCATTTAAGGCTGTGCACCCACTGCACAACAGCAGAACCTGAGACGGAGCTGCATTTCCTGACAAAATGTGAAAATAGAAAACAATTAGAGAGTGTCATTTCCCCAAATTTGAAACCCTTATTCAAGGTTATCAAGACCTCTCTGATGAGAGTAGGCCACTTGTCCTGTTGGGGGAGGACACAGAGAGCTGTGGGTTGGCAGTGCGCTACGTTGCTGCCTGCCATAAGTTGAGGGACAGTGAATGACAGACCAATCAGCCTGCACATGTACTCTACTGTAGGCTTATTGTAATTGTTCAATGTATGGCTATTTTGACCCTGGGTTATTGTTGTTACTGTTGTCCTGTTGACAATTTTGATTCTATTTTTTTTTCATATTGTAAATATCCAAAATAAGTGTTTGGCAATATGTGCATTGTTATGTAATGCCAATAAAGCAAATTGAATTGAATTGAATGTCGAATTTTGTCAACAAAAAATGGAATTGCTTATTTGATCGAATAGAAGTTTCGTAATCTTTAGGTTTCTACGATTGCACTGATATAAGTGGACGCACATCGCCTTTCCGCAACTTTGTAAAAAAACTACATTGTATTGGTCAGTTAAATAAAATATCAAATTGGAGTTGTGCCTGTTGTTCACACGCGTATCTGCCCTCTCACTGGCTAGAATGGTCCCTCCCACCTGATCTCGCCTCCCGCCTACCATCCATCTTTGAGGACACGTATTTCCATTGTTAGAGCAGCCACTGGACTATCTTGTGAATATAATAGATCATCTTTAATATTGACACAGAGCTAGCCTGGTCTCAGATCTGTTTGTGCTCCATTGCTGTCATTGTCAAGCAGTACACGTTTGGCATGATAGCACAAACAGACTGGAATTGAGGCTTTCTTCAATCTAGTTGGTCTTGATCTAGTGTTCTTCTTCTTCTATGATATAATGGCGGTCAGTAAACAAACATTTAAGGTGCATGCCGCAACCTACTGTACTGGAGTGTGTTGTCAATCTTTGTAATGGGTGCGTGTTGGTGGCAGGGAAGTCAGGCGCAGGAGAACAAACTTAATAAGTTATTTAATAAGTGCTCACAAAACTCCAAAAAACAAAATATACAAAATAATAAAAGTGGGTACAAAACCCGTCGCACACCAACACATAACTTGCACATAACATACAATCAAACTATCTCCGACAAGGACATGAGGGTTAAATACACAACATGTAATTGATGGGATTGGAACCAGGTGTGAAGGAAGACAAGACAAAACCACTGGAAAATGAAAAATGGATCAGCGATGGCTAGAAGGTCGGTGACGTCGACCGCCGAACACCGCCCGAACAAGGAGAGGGACCGACTTCGGCGGAAGTTGTGACAATCTTGGTCTACATTATCTCCTCATTTCCAAATCTTCCTACCTACAGTTGAAGTCGGGAGTTTACACATACTTAGGTTGGAGTCATTAAAACCCATTTTTCAACCGTTTTTCAACCACAAAACTAAAGTTTTGGCAAGTCGGTTAAGGACATCTACTGCACGCCACAAGTAATTTTTTTAAACATTTGTTTACAGACAGATTATTTCACTTATAATTCAGTGTATCACAATTCCAGTGTGTCAGAAGTTTACATACACTAAGTTGACTGTGCCTTTAAACAGCTTGGAAAATTCCAGAACATTATGTCATTATATCATTTGAGTCAATTGGATGTGTATCTGTGGATGTATTTCAAGGCCTACCTTCTGACTCAGTGCCTCTTTGCTTGACATCATGGGAAAATCAAAAGAAATCAGCCAGGACCTCAGAAAAAAAATTGTAGACCTCCACAACTCTGGTTCATCCTTAGGAGCAATTTCCAAATGCCTGAAGGAACCACGTTTATCTGTGCAAACAATAGTATGCAAGTATAAACACCATGAGACAACACAGCTGTCATACAGCTCAGGAAGGAGAAGCGTTCTGTTTCCTAGAGATGAACGTACTTTGGTGCGAAAAGTGCAAATCAATCCCAGAACAACAGCAAAGGACCTTGTGAAGATGCTAGAGGAAACAGGTAGAAAAGTATCTATATCCACAGTAAAACAAGTCCTATATCGATATAACCTGAAAGGCCACTCAGCAAGGAAGAAGCCACTGCTCCAAAACCATCGTAAAAAAACAGACTACCGTTTGCAACTGCACATAGGGACAAAGATGGTACTTTTTGGAGAAATGTCCTCTGGTCTGATGAAACAAAAATAGAACTGTTTGGCCATAATGCAAGCCTAAGAACACCAACCCAACCGTGAAGCACGGGGGTGGCAGCATCATGTTGTGGGGGTGCTTTGCTGCAAGAGGGACTGGTGCACTTCACAAAATAGATGGCATCATGAGGACGGAAAATTATGTGGATATATTGAAGCAACATCTCAAGACATCAGGTAAAGCTTGGTCGCAAATGGGTCTTCCAAATGGACAATGACCCCAAGAGTACTTCCAAAGTTGTGGGAAAATGGCTTAAGGACAACAAAGTCAAGGTATTGGAGCCATCACAAATCCCTGACCTCAGTCCTAAAGAAAACTTGTGGGAAGAACTTAAAAAGCGTGTACGTGCAAGGAGGCCTACAAACCTGCCTCAGTTACACCAGCTCTGTCAGGAGGAATGTGCCAAAATTCACCAAACTTATTGTGGGAAGCTTGTGGAAGGCTACCCGAAACGTTTGACCCAAGTTAAATAATTTCAAGGCAATGCTACCAAATACTAATTGAGTGTATGTACACTTCTGACCACTGGGAATGTGATGAAAGAAATAAAAGCTGAAATAAATAATTATTTCTACTATTATTCTGACATTTCACATTCTTAAAATAAAGTGGTGATCCTAACTGACCTAAGGCAGGGAATTTTTACTCTGATTAAATATAAGGAATTGTGAAAAACTGAGTTTAAATGTATTTGTCTAAGGTGTATGTAAACGTCCGACTTCAACTGTAGCTGGCTGGGTTTTTCCGTCCATTGGCAAGATAGAACAGCTGCCTCCGGTAAGACAAGGGGTGTCTATTTGTAAATAACAGTTGGTGCACGAAATCTAATATTAAGGAAGTCTCAAGGTTTTGCTAGCCTGAGGTAGAGTATCTCATGATAAAATGTAGACCACATTATTTACCAACAGCTATTTTTCGTAGCTGTCTATCTACTACCACACACTGGGGCTGGCACTATGATAGCACTCAACGAGATGTATAAGGCCATAAGCAACAAGAAAATCTCATCCAGAGGAGGCGCTCCTAGTGGCCAGTGACTTTAATGCAGGAAAACTTAAATCCGTTTTACCTCATTTCTACCAGCTTGTTACATGTGCAACCAGAGAGAAAACAAACTCTAGACCACCTTTACTCCACACACAGAGATGTGTACAAAGCTCCCTAGCCCTCCATTTGGCAAATCTGACCATAACTCTATCCTCCTGATTCTTGCTTACAAACAAAAACTAAAGCAGGAAGTGACTCGCTCAATGCGGAAGTGACTCGCTTAATGCGGAAGTGGTCAGATGACGCAGATGCTAAGCTACAGGACTGTTTTGATAGCACAGACTTAAATAGGTTCAGGGATTCTTCTGATGGCATTGAGGAGTACACCACATCAGACACTGGCTTCATCAATAAGTGCATCGGAGATGTGACCGTACGTACATACCCCAACCAGAAGCCATGGATTACAGGCAACATCCACACTGAGCTAAAGGGTAGAGCTGTCGCTTTCAAGGAGCGGGACTCTAACCTGGAAGCTTATAAGAAATCCCGCTATTCCCTCCGACAAACCATCAAACAGGCAAAGCATCAATACAGGTCTAAGATCGAATACTACTACACCGGCTCCGACGCTCGTCGGATGTGGCAGGGCTTGCAAACTATTACAGACTACAAAACTAAGCACAGCCACGAGCTGCCCAACGTGCTGCCCAATGTCTACCAGACGAGCTAAATAGCTTTTATGCTTGCTTCGAGGCTCGCAACACTGAAGCATGCACGAGAGCATCAGCTGTTCCGGATGACTGCGTGATAACGCTCTCTGTAGCCGATGTGAGTATGACCTTTAAACAGGTCAACATTCACAAGGCCGCATGTCCAGGCGGATTTCCAGGACGTCTACTCCGAACATGCGCTGACCCACTGGCAAGTGTCTTCACTGATATTTTCACACTGTCCCTGACCGAGTCTGTGATAACAACATGTTTTAAGCAGACCACCATAGTCCCTGTGCCCAAGAACACCAAGGTAACCTGCCTAAATGACGACCAACCCGTAGCACTCACATCTGTAGCCTGAAGTGCTTCGAAAGGCTAGTCATGGCTCACATTAACACCCCAATTTGTATATACCGCCCCAAAAGATCCATGGATGATGCAATCTCTATTGCACTCCACACTGCCCTTTCCCACCTGGACAGAAGGAACACCTATGTGAGAATGCTATTCATTGACTACAGCTCAGCATTCAATACCATAGTGCCCTCAAAGCTCATCACTAAACTAAGGACCCTGGGAATAAACACCTCCATCTGCAACTGGATCCTGGTCTTCATGACTGGCCGCCCCCAGCTGGTAAGGGGAGGTAACAACACATCTGCCACGCTGATCCTTAACACAGGGGCCCCTCAGGAGGGTGTGCTTAGTCCCCTCCTGTACTCCCTGTTCACCCATGGCTGCATGGTCAAGCATGACTTCCAGACTTCTTCCATTTAAGAATGATGGAAGCCATTGTGTACTTAGGGACATTCAATGCTGCAGAAATGTTTTGGTACTTTTCCCCAGATCTGTGCCTCGATACAATCCTGTCACTGAAGGCTAACTTCTTAAACCTGGGGTCAAGTGCAGTAGTTTCTGATAGCACGTGATTATATTCTGTTCTGTGGAACTTTCTGTCCATTGATGAACAAAGGGTGTCCATCAACTCTGTCACATGTCCTGTGGTTACATTTCCTTCTCTTTGGTGGCTGGCTGTGATTCGCTGTAGACCCTTACACAGGAGTATCACTTTTGAGGCTGTTACATAGCTGAAAAGAGAGAACAGTAACTTATTAGTTCAAGTTCATGTTTTGTCTAGTGATACTACATTCTCATCTACTGCTCATATACATGTATAATACTGGATTAAATAATGATGTAGTAATAACTGCTTACTGTACCTCTCCACTGATCTCCACAGTGACCTGCTCAAAGGGTTCCAGGACTCTGCACACCTCCTCCACCACCTCCCATTCCTCTTGGGTCAGAACATCAACAGGTGCATTGACAATGGCCAGGGTAGAAATGGTATCATTTGACTCAAGAAACCTCTAAAACATAAAATGTTTAATTCCACCTTGTAGTGCAGTCTTGTTTAGGCCTTAGCTCAGGCATTCCCATCTGGCGTTGTGTTGACTTTAGTTTTTCAGCACCTACTGTGCTCCTGTGGAAGTATTGCACAGCTGCTTTCACTTTGTCCACAGTGGACTTCATCACCTTCAGAGCATCTCTTACAATCAGGTTGATTGTGTAGGCAAGACATGGATGATGGGTCCATTTAAACATTTTCATGGCTTTGGTTATGTTAGCTGCAATGTCGCTAACACAACAGACTACTTTTCCATCTACTTGCCAATCTCTGGCCACTCTCACAGTTCCTCTGCCAAGTTCTCTGAGGTGTGTCTGTCGCTGACTTCCCACACTGAAGCCTGTGTGCTCTCGTACAGTTGTGGAATAATTGATTTTGAAAGGGGTTTCCTGCTTGGAATTGTGTATATTGGATTTAGACTATTGCTATAATTTATCAAATCTCTATCCTCCACGATCACATGGAGATGTATCCACTCATGGCTGAAAATCAGTGGCAATCATTTTAGCCAATGCAATATAAATTTGGCCTTGTTTTGCAACAGACATAAACTTTTGCATAAACTGGTCCATAGAAGACTGTGTTGCTGTGGGTTGCGGAGTAGGCATACTTGACTGAGTGGATACATCTCCATGTGTGGACGTGCTGGCTCCACCACTATCACTAGCAGGCCCGCTAGTTTCTCAAAGCCCCGCTACAGCTAGCTTCATAGTTGGGTGCACAGTTCGCATATGCCAGTGTAGGTAGGGCGTAGAACCGGCTTTATATGAGATTTTGTTTTGGCAAATTCTACACTGTGCTCTAACATTGTCTACATTATTAAAATGCATCCAAATGCTACTGTGCTTCCGACTCATTTTCCAGCTGTTGTTTTCACAGCTGTCTTTCCTCTCTCTCCTTGGCTGCTAAGTGTGTGACTGTGAGTGAGTTGGCTCGGTCCTCCCTCACGCATCTTTGGTTCATTGGTTGACACTGCGTGTCTGATTGACAGGAACAACAGGAGAGGCTGTTAGTCTGAGCAGACAGTCAGAATGAATGTGTGCACTTGAGCATTTAGGCCTATATTATTTATTTGTTTGTTCTTTGAATTAGTTCATTCTATTAATTTAAATATTTTGATTATTCATATCTTAATTTTTTTTTAAATTTTATAAATATATTAATTCGGCTCTTCCGATATGCGAGCTGGCTACCAACGTTCACCTACAAGAGCCGGCTCTTAGAGCCGATTCGTTCACGAACGCAACATCACTAGTTTAGACCAAACTGTTCGGACGCTACAGACAGAAGTTGCCATATCAGCTGTACCAACTTCAGATGAGTCCCAAGACACGTTTGGAGGTCGTAGAGAAAAGTAGAACACCATCATGTTGGTGAGAGTCTCATCTTTCCATAGAGGGGTCATAATAGTTGGAAGGCCAAACGCCACATATGATTTTGTGAGAAGACCGATTTTCTGGATGTCTAATGGTCTGACAAACACCACTCTAGCTCTGTCACCTTTCACCACAGATGCGGAAGTGTGATGTGGTGGATTGAGATGCAATGCAAAAAAACAGGACATCTCTAGTTTTTATTCTTACCGCCATCGATAAGCGACATTACTGTGCAGCCGTATTCATCGACCTGGCCAAGGCTTTCGACTCTGTCAATCACAACATTCTTATTGGCAGACTCGACAGCCTTGGTTTCTCAAATGATTGCCTCGCCTGGTTTACCAACTACTTCTCTGATAGAGTTCAGTGTGTCAAATCGGAGGGCCTGTTGTCTGGACCTCTGACAGTCTCTATGGGTGTGCCACAGGGTTCAATTCTCGGGCCGACTCTCTTTTCTGTATACATCAATGGTGTTGCTCTTGCTGCTGGTGATTCTCTGATCCACCTCTACGCAGACGACACCATTCTGTATACTTCTGGCCCCTCCTTGGACACTGTGTTAACTAACCTCCAGACGAACTTCAATGCCATACAACTCTCCTTCCGTGGCCTCCAACTGCTCTTAAACGCAAGTAAAACTAAATGCATGCTTTTCAATTGATCGCTGCCCGCACCTGCTCGCCCGTCCAGCATCACTACTCTGGACGGCTCTGACTTAGAATACATGGACAACTACAAATACCTGGGTGTCTGGTTAGGCTGTAAACTCTCCTTCCAGACTCACATTAAGCATCTCCAATCCAAAATTAAATCTAGAATCGGCTTCCTATATCGCAACAAAGCATCCTTCACTCATGCTGCCAAACATACCCTCGTAAAACTGACCATCCTACCGATCCTCGACTTCGGTGATGTCATCTATAAAATAGCCTCCGACACTCTACTCAACAAACTGGATGCAGTCTATCACAGTGCCATCCGTTTTGTCACCGAAGCCCCATACACTACCCACCATTGCGACCTGTACGCTCTCGTTGGTTGGCCCTCGCTTCATACTCGTCGCCAAATCCACTAGCTACAGGTTATCTATAAGTCTCTGCTAGGTAAAGCCCCACCTTATCTCAGCTCCCTGGTCACCATAGCAGCACCCACTCGTAGCACACGCTCCAGCAGGTATATCTCACTGGTCACCCCCAAAGCCAATTCCTCCTTTGGTCGTCTTTCCTTCCAGTTCTCTGCTGCCCATGACTGGAACGAATTGCAAAAATCTCTGAAGCTGGAGACTCACATCTCCCTCACTAGCTTTAAGCACCAGCTGTCAGAGCATTTTACAGATCACTGCACCTGTACTTAGATGGGCTGTTTACAGATAGGCTATCTACCTACCTCATCCCCATACTGGTATTTATTTATTTATTTTGCTCCTTTGTACCCCAGTATCTCTACTTGCACATTCATCTTCTGCCGATCTACCATTCCAGTGTTTAATTGCTATATTGTAATTACTTCGCCACCATGGCCTTACCTCATTTGCACTCACTGTATATAGACTTTTTGTTTTATTTTGTTCTACTGTATTATTGACTGTATGTTTTGTTTATTCCATGTGTAACTCTGTGTTGTTGTATGTGTCGAATTGCTACGCTTTATCTTGGCCAGGTCGCAGTTGCAAATGAGAACTTGTTCTCAACTAGCCTACCTGGTTAAATAAAGGTGAAATAAAAAAATAAAAAATAAAAAGTTTACAGACTTTTATATGGATTTTTTTATTATGCTAATTTGATTTCCACGGCGGCACGGACATTCACATTAGGGGGTTTTAATAGCTCAAAATAACAAAAACATAGCTATAGGTTTGTTTAACTGTAACTGCATGGATCACCGGTGGGGCTGAATGCAGCATTGTAGTATAGTGCAATCGAAATGTATTGTAGTTGAGTAGCTAGTCTAGGATACTGTTCAAATGTTGCTGTAACAGGCTTACATGTTTCTCCTTTGCGAAGTAGTACATTCCACTTCAAGTCCCATTGGTCTAGATCTATGTATATTTTTTTAGCTTTATTTAACTAGGCAAGTCAGTTAAGAACAAACAAACAAACCTTGTCAGCTCTGGGATTAGAACTTGAAACCTTGTAGTTACTAGTCCAACGCTGTAACCACTAAGCTACCCTTCCGCCTAGGTAGAGGTCAAGTAAATTGTCAAGTCAAAAATACTAACGGACAATCTGACATCACAGGTGGAGTCACCAACGCTCTTGGACAACATAACCCTAACCAGCTCTGCTAGGGCGAGTAATGTTCAGTGAGCTGTTCTCTCTCTCACTTCGATGTCTGGAAGAAGCTAGCAAGTTAGCTTGGGTGCTAGACTGCTGTTAGAACGTTCGGATCAACCCTTAAAGAGATGGGTGGGGCTACAGCTTAAGAGGGTGTGAACGATGCTGAATGGGTGTAGACAAAGAAGGGCTCTCCAATAGAAGTACCAAAATATTCAAAGGAAATTTTCTCAAAAGTGAGTTTACAAGTTGATCAACTTTCAAAGAAAAATTACTTTTCCATTGTTCCTCAACTATAGTATATGACATACCATTTTGTAGCTCTGCGTTTCTACTTTTATCCAATGTATTAAAAAAAAGGAACAAATATCAAGGGAAGCGAGCGAGAGCTACAGGAGGCTTTCACAGCTCTCCACCCACAGCTCCAGGAGCAGTTGTCCAGTCAGAAGATTTGTTTCACCTTCAACCCACCAAGTGAGCCACACTTTGGTGGATGCTGGGGGAGTGAGATTACGTCCATCAAGACTGCCCTGCAAACCCCCTCGGCGCGCAGAAAGACTCCAAAGAGATGCTGAGGAATGTCCTAATTGAAATAGAACGAATCTTGGAAATCCAAGCCCTAGTGATATCTGTCCCCCGACATAGCGGATCCAGATCCTATCACCTCTAACTCTCCTCTCATGGGGCGGCAAGACTCATGGGGCGGCAAGACTCCTCACTCAGTTTTGGGAAAAAAAGTGCTATCTAGAACTTAAAATGGTTCTTTGGCTGTCCCCATAGGAGAACCCTTTGAAGAACCCTTTTTGGTTCCAGGTAGAAACCGATTGGGTCCGAACTGCTCAGTCGCAAAAGATGGAGACACAGACAGAGTTTAGCCGACCATTTCTAGCACTGTTTCACATGGATCTACTTACTGCACTTCAAGCCCGTCAGAAGTGGCACAAGGATACGGAGGACCTTGCAGTCGAGATTGTCTCCTAGGGTTCTCTGGCAAATTGGAACTGTCAAGCGAGATATCCCTGGAACGGACAGGAAAGTGACAACAGTGGAGATCCAAGTCAAGGACAGAACATACAGCCTGTCGCACGGCTTATCCAGCTGCCCGCCCGTCCTCAAGAAGCTACCGACCATTAGCTGGCCTAACAGTTGAAGCAAATCCGTTCAACACATTTGGGGACACAACTGCTTTTAGTTTTCTCATTGGTTAGCGCCACGTCAAATCATTATTTATTATCCAATCAACAGACTTTATTCCCTGGACTTAGCGTAGGACCCCACCAGGCAGGACCTCAGTCAGTCAGTAGTTTTCCATCCTGATGACCAATCAATTTCCCTCCTGCTCATTCTACCTCCTGACCTCTTTTCACCTAAATATTTTCTCATTGCAACAGAAAATTGTTTGACGCTATCAATTTCTAGTGGAAAATGTATCATGTTGACTCCTACTTCATGCTGCAGATCTGTCATATTACAACCAGCATGTTGAAACATTAAACTACTAACTTTCTGCCATACCGTGGCAACAGTGAACAGCCTAGAAGAAGAAGAAAAAGGCCTACTGTAGATTCAGAAAATCAAATTGTCCTTCCCTTTTACAACTTGTAAGCTGGTCTTAACACCATGGAACGTGCTCCTCCCTGAGGACAAATGGCATCACTAGAAAACAATAGAAACCAGGAAGAGGGGAAATAAACTGTCCTTGGAATCTAAAAATGTCATGACACACTCAGAGCCAGGATGTTGTTCCAAAATGTGGGATTTTTTTAATTCTGCGAATCAGTGATTAGAGAGGCTAGCATCTGTGTTTATGTCAGGTCAGACCCAGGGGTAGAGCACACAGACAATGGTAATGACTGGGCGGTGGACAATGTCTATCTATTTTTGGTCTATTATCTAAATTGGGATATGATAATACTACATTCCAGCTATGGAGAAAGAGCAACAGAGCAAGGGAATGGAGGTGTAAATGATGTTCCTTTAACTGTGTGGGCCGATTTATGTAACTATATACTGAGAAAAAATATAAACGCTACATGTAAAGTCTTGGTCCCATGTTTCCTGATCTGATATCAAAGATCCAAGACATTTTACATATGCACAAAAAGCTTATTTCTCTCAGGTTTGGTGCACAAATGTGTTTACATCCCTGTTAGTGAGCATTTTTCCTTTGCCAAGATGATCCATCCACCTGACAGGTGTGGCATATCCAGAAGCTGATTAAACAGCATGATGGTTACACAGGTCCACCTTGTGCTGGGGATTTTTTTATTTAAAAAAATTATATTTCACCTTTATTTACCCAGGTAGGCAAGTTGAGAACAAGTTCTCATTTACAATTGCGATCTGGCCAAGATAAAGCAAAGCAATTCGACACATACAACAACACAGAGTTACACATGGAGTAAAACAAACATACAGTCAATAATACAGTAATAATAATACAGGGATAATAAAAGGCCACTCTAAAATGTGCAGTTTTGTCACACAACACAATACAACAGATGTCTCAAGTTGAGGGAGTGTGCAATTGGGATACTGACTATAGGAATGTCCACCAGAGCTGTTACCATAAGCCGCTTCAAATTTTGTTTTAGAGAATTTGGCAGTGCGCCCAACTGGCCTTACCACCTCAGCCCAGGACCTCTACATCTGGCTTCTTCACCTGTGGGCTCGTCTGAGACCAGCCACCCAGACAGCTGATGAAACTGAGGAGTATTTCTGTCTGGGATAAAGCCCTTTTGTGGGGAAAAACTGATTGACTGGGCCTTGCTCCCCCATGGCTGCACCCCTGCCAAGTCATGTGAAATCCATATATTAGGGCCTAATGACTGATTTCCTTATATGAACTGTAACTCAGTAAAATATTTTCAAGTTGTTGCAAGTTGCGTTTATATTTTTGTTCAGTGTGTATGTGTGTGTGTGTGTATATATACACACAGCAGGGCGGCAGGGTAGCCTAGTGGTTAGAGCGTTGGACTAGTAACCGAAAGGTTGCAAATTCATATCCCCGAGCTGACAAGGTACAAATCTGTCGTTCTGCCCCTGAACAGGCAGTTAACCCACTGTTCCTAGGCCGTCATTGAAAATAAGAATTGGTTCTTAACTGACTTGCCTAGTTAGATAAAGGTAAAATAAGTAAATAACTAACTAATATAATTTCCTTAGATGGTATGTTTGATATTTTCTCTCATTCACCACACAGACTTGGGTACTGTACCATAATACTGTAAGCCATCTGTAGTTAGGGTTACTGTAGAAATGTTTTTTAAATAATTGTGTGAAAATAAACACACCAATGGACTCCCTTTCTCCCTTTAAACAAATAGCCCCTCCAAAAAAACCAGCTCTCAACAACAGATGGCCACAAGGGACCAGACAGTCAACAACACAGTATCAGCATTGTGACAGACATTCCAAACAACCTAGCTAAAGAATGACGGTTGTTTGGCCATGTTTAAGAGTTGAGACTGATTTGAGAAAAGACACCATCCATGCAAGATAGATGACTCGTGGTAATTCGATACCACATTGAACAGAACAGTACTTGTTACTTAAACTGGGGGAGACCTTGAGACTCCTGGCAGTATATTAACAATGATGGCTCTCAGTTGAGCTGCCTGCAGAAATGGCTGACCCCTGCTGGGATAAACTGGGCCACTGTGTTTCCCACAGGGAAACTGGCCAACTCTAATGGTATTTACCTGTATTTATCCTACAGAAGAATGACTCCTGTGGAACTGATGTGGAGCTGAGGCAAAGCACAGTTTGTAATGCCTGGACATTAATATTGTAATTTTACAATGACTTGAAATGGTTTGGTGTCAAGATCACTCTAAACCAGTAGTGTGTCATTTTGTTTAAACCTATTTGGATAACAAGCTTGTCAAGGAAGTACATCCCCTCTCAAGCCCAGGACTGTCCAGATTTAGAGAGAATTATGACTGAAATGCTTTCCTCTAGGCCACTCAGCTAGAAGGTAAGAGTCTGCTGAATATGCTCAAGACAGATAAAAGCAAATAAGACTTGATGTGCATAGTCACTGTAATCTGTGGACCTCTCAGTCACAAGTCCATTATAATACACTATCTGCCTCATAGACCTTATGAGATGTATGATATATTTTATTATGTAATACATATAAGCACTCGGATTAGATGTGCTGTGATGAACAGTAGATTTGTAGCTTAGAGGTTCATTCAGGCAAACTGCGAGTACAGTACGTTTTAGCACTTATAGATGTACTGTACAGTACATGGCCATTTTAATCCATTCCTACTGTATGTCCATTAAATTGGCACAGAGTTACATTACCAGAAAAAAAATGAAGAAACAAAGAAACATTCCCTCCTACTGCTCTGTTAGCCCCAAGTTGAATGCCTTCTTTCAGGCGGTGATGCCTCCACAGTCCTTCATGGTACACAGAGTTTGCCATTGTTCCCCCTCACATCAATATTGGGGGACGGACAGCCTGGGAGGCAGTGGACAGAGAGCAGAGAGAGACTAACCCATGGAGGAGGGCAAGGGGGTGGGACTTAGCTCTTTTTGATCGCGTCAGCGTTCACTAAACACACATAAAGAGAGCTAAGAATCACTTGGCATGTCTGCTGTGGGTCACAGAGAGCATTCTGGGCTCTGATGGGAACCCTGACACTGCTAATCCTAAGAGGTTGGACAGGAAGTTGTCATGTGAGCTGTTTTGTAAACTGCCAGCCTGGGTAGATTTTCATCCTGTCACCGTTATGTCACACCCTGTGGTTGAAGGGATAGGGGGACGGAATATCTAGTTTGTGTGTCATCATTATCAGCAAGACCGAGCCCGTTACAAAGTCCAGCTGAGGGTTCCACAATAACAGGAATGGCCCCTCCCCTCTCTGTCTACCACACCAGCCCCCTCACCAGCCCCCTCAACTAGACATGGTAGTGGTAATATTTCATTCGGTACAGAAATGTATAGTAATAGTAGTAATTATTAATTATTTTACTGATATTAGAGGTGTTCACCAATACAACACCAGAGCCAGAGACTCTGATATTGCATGTTTTAAATTTAAGAGTCTATCTGGTAAGAACACCGGTGCTGTTGAATAGAACAAACCACCACAGTAACTCAAAGCCATGCCAACCATAACTTCATTTAAAAAGAATGTCAAAGCTGACTAATGATCAAGCAATAGATTTGTTTTATTTTTATGTCTGTATGTAGTGCTCTAGGCAACGACAATGTCGTCATTTGTTTTGTTATGTGTTATATGCGTAACCAAATGATGCCTAGTCGGCGAGGTCTATTGTGTAGCCTAGACCTAGGCCACTAGGTCTATCTTCGTGCATTTTTTTAATCATTTATTTAAGAGGACCCCAATGGAAATACGTTTTCTAACTTTTTTGCGTCGTTCTCGATTATTGTAAACTCATTCTCCACGCGTGTGGTTGTATTATGTTTTAAATGGTCAAATAAATACATCTATAACTGCTGTAAAGAGTAGGAAAGAGGCTCAGAGGCTTCCATTGGGTTCAAGCTACCCCTGAAGCACAGCAGATGTGCTGCTCTGCCGTTGAGACTACAAAGTCCTCGCCGCCACTTCCATGCGAACACATTAAAGAGCGTCACACTATAGAACGCACTGACCTTTCAGATTTCATTAGGCATTAGGGGGAGTGAGGCTGGGGGAACAGGACCATTGTTCTGTAATTAGAATCTTAAGAGGGAAACGTTGAGGGAGCATTTAGGGGAGAGCCTGGTGGAGTCAACGGAGCGAAAAGATGACATGGAAACAGTAGACAACAACGATGATGAGATTAGAGGGTCTACAACATCACAGCCTGCCTTCATTTCCCTCCATTCATGGCTAACCACTCTCTGTCCCCAATGTGGCACATGTATGCCAGTAAGCGAAAGGTTACCTTGAGCTGACAAGGTAAAAATCTGTTGTTCTGCCCCTGAACGAGGTAGTTAACCCCATGTTCCTAGGCTGTCATTGTAAATAAGAATTTGTTCTAAACTGACTTGCCTAGTTAAATAAAATTACAAGAATGTGTGAGGATGGCCCTCTGTTAGGAAGTCTGTTGTTGGCCTCACCTCTTGCATTTATTGGATAAAATGTGTGTCTAGTTTGCAGTAGACTCATCAGTCATTGGAACAAGTGTCTCATCATTTGTTGAAATGCTGTCTTTATAAACTACTGCTTTTTTTCATGAAGCTCAGTTGTCTTCTGCTTTCCTCACAGTGTTTCTTGTCTTACCAAGCAAATGGAGCTGGTTTCTCAACCTGGTCTCAGAGCATTTCGTATTGTTCTATATGTAAATCCGAGGCTCCATTTATTTGGATATGTTACGTTTGATATGGTATGTATTAATTTGTGGATGTCCATCACCCATTTCATATCATATGTTACGAATCACAAAATCATATATGTTATGACTTTGCAAAACATATGATATGTTACGAATTCTAGCTAGCTAATTGGCTAACGTTAGGTAACTGGATAATGTTGACCAGGCTGGGGTTAGGGCTTCCGAGTGGTGCAGCATTCTAACGCACTGCCTTGTAGTGCAAGTGCCGTCACTACAGTCCCTAGTTCAAATCCAGGCTGTATCACATCTGGCTGTGATTAGGAGGGTGGTGCACAATTGGCAGGGGTAAGCCGTCATTGTAAATAAGAATTTGTTCTTAACTGACTTGCCTAGTTAAATCATAAATAAAAAATAGGGTTAAGGTAAGGGGAAGAGTTAGCTAACATAAAAAGTAGTAAGATTGAAAAGTTGTTAAGATGCTAAAATTATCTGTGATGAGATTCGAACTCACAACTGGTGTTATACGCCTACCCATCTACCCCTACCAATCCCCCTATTTTTGTTTTTATCTTAAACTGTCTTATGTAACCATACAAAACGTGACTTATCATACCAATTTGTGTGTCCCGATTTATATTTACTATGTTATGTCTAGTCTATGAGACCAGGCTGGGTTTCTTGGAGAGCAGAGCCTCAGGCAGAGATGGCGCGTTGACTGAGTGGCTGATATTTTGAAGAGCACCACTGTTGCTTTTTCAACTTCCAATCCGTTGGTAGAACAAATCCTGAGTCGTGTTGTTGGAATGTCCGTCCCACTTATCAGCCTGACTGTATTGGGCTGGGAGGGGATGAGGGGTTGGGTGGAAGTACAGGGCATGGCAGGGTGTGTGTGTTGGATACAGGAGATAAGATAGAGTATGTGGAAATAAAAACATCTAACAGATCTGTTGTGGACGTGCTTGGCAGATTATGTCATGTCCTAGGCTTTCCACTCTCTGACTGTCACTCCAAAACACACAAACACAAGAGTGGGCAAGATGTGTAGACAGTGTCTTGATGATAATGTAATAAACAATGTCTTGTAAAACATAAACATGTTCAAAAAGGGGTCACATGGTACATGAAAACACATCTAATATACATTTCTACAGATTATTACATAGTCAAATAGAGCTCTCGTATACCATATTGACACCCCGGCCGTCCCACAATCTAACCTAGATGCCCTCAATCTCACACAAATTATAAAGGAGCCTACCAGGTACAACCCTAAATCTGTAAACATGGGCACCCTCATAGATATCATCCTGACCAACTTGCCCTCTGAAAAAACCTCAGTGTCTCCTGACCCCTCCTGTCTCAGCCTCCAGTATTTATGCTGCAGTAGTTTATGTGTCGGGGGGCTAGGGTCAGTTTGTTATATCTGGAGTACTTCTCCTGTCCTTTTCGGTGTCCTGTGTGAATTTAAGTCTGCTTTCTCTAATTCTCTCTTTCTCTCTTTCTTTCTCTCTCTCGGAGGACCTGAGCCCTAGGACCATGCCCCAGGACTACCTGACATGATGACTCCTTGCTGTCCCCAGTCCACCTGGCCGTGCTGCTGGTCCAGTTTCAACTGTTCTGCCTTATTATTATTTGACCATGCTGGTCATTTATGAACATTTGAACATCTTGGCCATGTTCTGTTATAATCTCCACCCGGCACAGCCAGAAGAGGACTGGCCACCCCACATAGCCTGGTTCCTCTCTAGGTTTCTTCCTAGGTTTTGGCCTTTCTAGGGAGTTTTTCCTAGCCACCGTGCTTGTACACCTGCATTGCTTGCTGTTTGGGGTTTTAGGCTGGGTTTCTGTACAGCACTTTGAGATATCAGCTGATGTACGAAGGGCTATATAAATACATTTGATTTGATTTGATTTGTCTTCAACCAGACTCTCAGCGATCACTGTCTCATTGCCTGCGTCCGTATTTGGTCCGCGGTCAAGCGACCACCCCTCATCACTGTCAAAGCTCCCTAAACACTTCAGCGAGCAGGCCTTTCTAATCGACCTGGCCCGGGTATCCTGGAAGGATAATGACCTCATCCTGTCAGTAGAGGATGCCTGGTTGTTCTTTAAAAGTGCTTTCCTCACCATCTTAAATAAGCATGCCCATTCAAAAAATGTAGAACTAAGAACAGATATGGCCCTTGGTTCACTCCAGACCTGACTGCCCTTGACCAGCACAAAAACATCTTGCCCCCGCGATATGCAATTTTTCAGGGACGTCAGGAACCAATATACAGTCAGTTAGGAAAGCAAAGGCTAGCTTTTTCAAACAGAAATTTGCATCCTGTAGCACTAATTCCAAAAGTTTTGGGACACTGTAAAGTCCATGGAGAATAAAAACACCACCTCCCAGCTGCCCACTGCACTGAGGCTAGGAAACACTGTCATCACCGATAAATCTAAGATAATCGAGAATTTCAATAAGCAGTTTTCTACAGCTGGCCATGCTTTCCACCTGGCTCCCACTACCCCGGCCAACAGCTCTGCACCCCTGCAGCAACTTGCCCAAACACCCCCCCCCCCCTGCTTCTCCTTCACCCAAATCCAGATAGATGATGTTCTGAAAGAGTAGCAAAAATCTGGACCCCTACAAATGAGCTGGGCTAGACAATCTGGACCCTCTCCTGTTGCAATTGTTGCAACCCATATTACAAGCCTGTTCAACCTCTCTGTTGTATTATCTGAGGTCCCTAAATATTGGAAATCGGCTGCGGTCATCCCCCTTTGAGACCCAAATTGTTACAGACCTATATCCATCCTGCCCTGCCTTTCTAATGTCTTTGAAATCCATATTAACAAACAGATCACCGACCATTTCGAATCCCACCGTACCTTCTCCACTATGCAATCTGGTTTCTGAGCTGGTCATGGGTGCACCTCAGCGACGCTCAAGGTCCTGAACAATATCATAACCACCATCGATAAAAGACAGTACTGTGCAGCCATCTTCATCGACCTGGCCAAGGCTTTTCTACTCTGTCAATCACCGCATTCTTATCGGCAGACTCAATAGCCTTGGTTTCTTAAATGACTGACTCGCCTGCTTCACCAAATACTTCTCAGAGAGAGTTCAGTGTGTCAAATCGGAAGATCTGTTGTCCGGACCTCTGGCAGTCTTTATGGGGGTGCCACAGGGTTCAATTCTCGGGCAGACTCTTTTCTCTGTATACATCAATGATGTCGTTCTTGCTGCTGGTGATTCTCTGATCCACCTCTACACAGACGACACCATTCTGTATACTTCTGGCCCTTCTTTGGACACTGTGTTAACAAACCTCCAAACAAGCTTCAATGCCATACAACACTTCTTCCGTGGCCTCCAACTACATGAAACCACATGCATGTAAAACTACATACATGCCCTTCAACCGATCACTGCCCGCACCCGCCCGTCCACTCGACTAGCATCACTACTCTGGACGGTTCTGACTTAGAATATGTGGACAACTACAAATACCTAGGTGTCTGGTTAGACTGTAAACTCTCCTTACAGATTCACACAAAGCATCTCCAATCCAAAGTAAAATCTAGAATCGGCTTCTTATTTCGCAACAAAGCCTCCTTCACTCATGCTGCAAACATACCCTCGTAAAACTGACTATCCTACCGGTCCTTGACTTTGGTGATGTCATTTACAAAATAGCCTTCAACACTCTACTCAGCAAATTGGATGTAATATATCACAGTGCTATCTGTTTTGTCACTAAATCCCCACATACTACCCACCGCTGCGACCTGTATGCTCTCTTTGGCTGGCCCTCGCTACATACAGTCTTTGCTAGATAAAGCCCCGCCTTATCTCAACTCACTGGTCACCATATCAACACCCACCCGTAGCATGCGCTCCAACAGGTATATTTCACTGGTCATCCCCAAAGCCAACACCTCTTTTGGCTGCTTTTCCTTCCAGTTCTCTGCTGCTAATGACTGGAACGAATAGCAAAAATCACTGAAGCTGGAGACATATATCCCTCACTAACTTTAAGCATCAGCTGTCAGAGCAGCTTACTGATCACTGCACCTGTACACAGCCCATCTGTAAATAGCCCACCCAACTACCTCATCTCCATATTGTTATTTTTGTTGTTGTTGCTCTTTTGCACCCCAGTATCTCTACTTTCACATCATCATCTGCACATCTATCACTCCAATGTTAATGGTAAATTATAATTATTTTGCCACTAGGGCCTATTTATTGCCTTACCTGCCTAATCTTACTACATTTGCACACACTATATAGATGTGTAACTCTGTGTTGTTGTTTTTGTCGCACTGCTTTGCTTTATCTTGGCCAGGTCGCAGTTGTAAATGTAAGGGGTGCGTAACTGGTGGCAGGGAAGTCAGACGCAGGAGAGCAGAACTAGGTAATAGCCGGAGCAGTTTAATTGCAAAACCAACGGCATAAAGAAATAACAAACATGGGTACAAAACCCGATGCGCACCAGTAAACATGTGCACAAGCACTACAACAAACAATTCCACACAAAGACATGGGGGGGAACAGAGGTTTAAATACACAACCATTAATGAGGGAAATGAAAACCAGGTGTGTAGGAAAACAAGACATAACAAATGGAAAATGAAAAGTGGATCGACAATGGCTAGAAGACCGGTGACGCCGAACGCCGCCCGAACTAGGAGAGGAACCGACTTCGGTGGACGTTGTGACAGTTAATGAGAACTTGTTCTCAACTGGCCTACCTGGTTAAATAAAGGTGAAATAAAAAAATGAATGATGAAATGAAAGATGAATATGGATCAAATCAAATCAAATGTTATTTGTCACATGCTTCGAAAAACAACAGGTGTCGACCAATAGTGAAATGCTTACTTACGGGTTATTTTCCAACAATGCAGAGTTAATGATAACAATCTAATAAAACATAGAAATAGCGACAATAAATACATAGAATAAATACACAGTGAATAACAAATATTCAGTAGCATGAAGAACATTCAACTTGTGAGGTTTCCCTTGTTCTTACAAACTCCTTTTAACAAACAGACCGTTGCACAATTGAGTCCAGAATATAATCATGGACATCTTTATTATTCCCTGAAGTGGTTTTGACTGAGATGTTGATGGTTTCAGTAAACCATACAATTTGTTTAAAACTTTTCCTCCCTCTCCTAAGTTTAACCCCATTTTTACTAAGGCACCACATACTGTAGCAGACATACAGTGGGGTTTGTTCACACAGAGACCTGTCTAATGCACACTTGTGATAAGTATATCTCTTTTCCAACAAGATGGAGTGTAAACGTTCCTTTGTTGTGTCAATCGCATGCTATGTGACAAAGCAAACATGTATCTGTAAAAAAAAATAAAAAGAGAAGAGGGTAGGTATCCTTGAGTAAAATCGGTCTATCACCCCAGCAGGTTTCTCACCCCACAGGTCATAGTGGATCAATGTTCATAAAACCAGAGGAGGGTGAAATTAAATTTAGACACATCACAGTAGACACTTGAAAGAAGACAAGACACCATACAAATACAGGATGTTGTTTTGATTTCTCCTTCAGGTTTCAACAGGCATCTACAAAACCCCTCTCTTTATTTTGATGAACAACAACCCACCACCAGATAAAAATGTCCCAATTAGATAGCAAACAACAGTGGAATGACTGTATTAGCCACCTCATTGCAGATAGCAGATTGGGTCCTATGAGTAGTGTTGGAATCTGTGAAGACTGCAGTGCCATGTGCAGCAGCCTCCAGACAATGTCTGTGTCCCCTGAGGGATCTTTTCATCCAATGCACCCATGCACCCAGCAGCCCTCCCCTGCCTCCCAAACGTGGCCCCATCGCAGTTCTCCTGGTTATGTCATTGCAATATCTTTGCAAATAACAGCTGCCTGCAGCTCCCTTCCCCTCACACTGTGCTGGGCAGAGTCACGAAAAGAGAGGAACTGGGTGCAGCCCATGGAAAATAATGATACTTATGACAAATCATGGGATCAAAGGTACAGCATGGAAAGATTAATTGTTGAGAGGTCCATCTTCCAGTAAATGTGCCAGTGATGTGGACATTTTTAAGCTGGTATTGCTTGTAGTCTGTTTCTGTATGCATCCGTATACAACCATACTTCTCTGCATGGAAATATCATAATTGAAAGTATTGACATTTCAATTTTGTTTATTGACCCAAGGTTCTACTGTGCTTGAGTAATCAAAAATATGGTTTTTCATACATGCTCATAGTATCAGGTTTGCTCCTTTTGAGCATGAAATCTGATCACTGACCCATATAGAAACCAAATTGAACATGTTGATGTCAAGGCATCTCCAGGAGGTTGTAATGTACTCCTCCCACACTTGCGGTCAAATTCAGCTCAAACTGTAAATTCAACTCACATAGTCCCATGATGTATTAAAACCTTTCCAATGCCTGCCTGCCTTTCATCAGCACAAGATCAGTCATTCAATACCAGGGTCATCAGTTCCCCACTGACAGTCTAATGGAGGCTCAGTGGCTTAAAGTATTAGCCAGTAAGAACATGGGGGCAACCGATCGTAAACCACTTGCTGGCCATATGGGGTAAAAGGATCAGATAGAGTTTTCAAGACAAAACACAGCAGTCTCAGTCATTATTATAATGTAATGAATCTTCTTTAATGCATTTTTTGGTCATTACAACAATAGTTCCAAGCAGTGTGTGAGCTTTGTCAACTCTCTCCAATAATCTTTCATTGAAAATAATTCCTGCTCAAGATACGGAGGCATTATATCGTGATCTTAAAATATGTATTTCATGGGCAAACTATTTTCATGGGATTCAAATAGGATTTTTTTTAAACTCATGTTTGTTTTTTTGCAGAGCCTATTTTTTGAGGATGTGAGAGCCATAAGTTATGAGGTTACAGGAGGAGAAAGTAGGTGATTCGCCTTTCCCTCAACAGCCTTGCCTGTTTTCCGAATTTGTGTCGGCTCACAAAGTTGGAAAACAAGACAAAGGTTCTGGCCCACTGCCTTGACTCTGACTGGGGCAGTGGGAATATAAGGGGGGGGGAGGGGGGGGGGGTCGACAGGCTGGTTACATCTGGTTTCTAGGCCACAACTTAATAAGAAACCCAGAGGGGGTCTGTTTTCTCTTCTCAATGTCATTTTCTTGTCTTCATTTCCCAGCAGCACTTTATGTATACACATTGAGACACTTTTCTACTTAAAAAGGTAAATATGTTAGAATCCTCACCTCGTTTCTCTGGGGAGGATAAACTATAACAAGCTTACAGAAGTTCTATTGGGCTGACTGCTGAGACAGCATGACAAAGGACAGGTTTAAGATAAAGTAGACATAGTGACATCATAAAGGCTAGGGCAAGCTGTTAAAAAGGGTGTGGGACACTATCCAACTGTTCCCTTTATACAGTAAACATGCACACGTCACACATTAGAAATAAACAACCTCTAGTCTATGTAATCATCCCATCCAAGACAAACAACATTTGAGGTTCCCCACAGTTTATTAGGAAAAGGGGAGGGAGCTTTGGGGGCAAAAGGGATAAAGATATATATATATTTTTTAAGAGATTTCTTTCTTAATAAATTAATCAGCAAATGTTCTTTGCAAAACAGCTGTGCACCATTATTAGTGGCGTTTGAAGATTTGATAACCGTTTTCTTAGAAACCATGCTCTTGGCAACAAAATAAATGTATTGGCAAAAGCCCAAATGACTGCAGACCAGCTGATTTGATAAACACTCTCTCCTCACTCTCTCTTTTTGTTAATGTCTAGATGATTTTACTTTTAAAACCCACTCTGACCTTTACAGACTGATCAGTCACATCTCAAAAGGGGCAATGGCCCGTTAAACTGAGCCTTAATTATCATACAGTAACCAGGGGTTTCCCACTGGGCAGAAACTGGTTGAATCAACTTTGTTTCCATGTAATTTATCAACGTATTGTGACATGGAATCTATATGGAAAATAGATTGGATTTGAAAAAGTGTTTTGAGGGTGAAATTTTAACCACAGGATTATGTCATCATGGCAACCAATTTTCAACATAGACAAACCTTGTATAAAATATGTTGAATTTGCACCTTTTGAAACAACGTCAGATCTTCAACATTATATCCACTACCTGAAAAAAACAAGCTGGACAGCACCTTCTACTAGCGAGCTGATCTATCGACAGCCATCCATTTGATCTCCCATCCAGAGTTTTAACCATACCCAGACCTGCTTAGCTTTAATATTTACAACTGACTACTAACAATGTACTATCGCGTGAATGATAAGATTGTCACGGATCCCCCCAGTACTGCTGCTCACTCCGTTCACCAGCACCAGAGGTCTACATCACCGGCCTTCTAGGTGTCACTGAAATGGATTCATTACCACCAACCCCGGACTGTCTTGTCTCATTACGCACACCTGGTTCCCATTCCCCCCGATTAGTAATTGTAAACTCAGCAAAAAAAGAAATGTCCCTTTTTCAGGACTCAGTCTTTTAAAGATAATTCGTAAAAATTCAAATAACTTCACAGATCTTCATGGTGAAGGGTTTAAACACTGTTTCCCATGCTTGTTCAATGAACCATAAACAATTAATGAACATGCACCTGTGGAACGGTCATTAAGACACTAACAGCTTACAGACTGTAGGCAATTAAGGTCACAGTTATGAAAACTTAGGACACTAAAGACACTAAGAGGAAAAACACCAAAAGAAAGATGCCACGGGTCCCTGCTCATCGGCGTGAACGTGCCTTAGGCATGCTGCAAGAAGGCATGAAGACTGCAGATGTGGCCAAGGCAATAAATTGCAATGTCCGTACTGTGAAACGCCCAAGACAGCGCTACAGGGAGACAGGATGGACAGCTGATCGTCCTGCCAGTGGCAGACCACGTGTAATAACACCTGCACAGGATCAGTACATCCGAATATCACACCTGCTGGACAGGTACAGGATGGCAACAACAACTACCCGAGTTACACCAGGAACGCACAATCTCTTCATCGGTGCTCAGACCTTCCGCAATAGGCTGAGAAAGGCTGGACTGAGGGCTTGTGGGCCTGTTGTAAGGCAGACATCACCAGACATCACCGGCAACAACGTCTCCTATGGGCACAAACCCACAGTCGCTGAACCAGACAGGACTGCCAAAAAGTGCTCTTCACTGACAAGTCGCGGTTTTGTCTCACCAGGGGTGATGGTCGGATTCGCGTTTATCGTCGAATGAATGAGCGTTCCACTGAGGCCTGTACTCTGGAGTGGGATCGATTTGGAGGTGGAGGGTCTGTCATGGTCTGGGGCTGTGTGTCACAGCATCATCGGATTGAGCTTGTTGTCACTGCAGGCAATCTCAACACCTGCGCTACAGGGAAGACATCCTCCTCCCTCATGTGGTACCCTTCCTGCAGGCTCATCCTGACATGACCCTCCAGCATGACAATGCCACCAGCCATACTGCTCGTTCTGTGCGGGATTTCCTGCAAGACAGGAATGTCAGTGTTCTGCCATGGCCAGCGAAGAGCCCGGATCTCAATCCCATTGAGCACGTCCGTCTGGATCGGAGGGTGAGGGCTAGGGCCATTCCCCCCAGAAATGTCCAGGAACTTGCAGGTGCCTTGGTGGAAGAGTGGGGTAACATCTCACAGCAAGAACTGGCAAATCTGGTGCAGTCCATGAGGAGGAGATGCACTGCAGTACTTAATGCAACTGGTGGCCACACCAGAAAATTACTGTTAATTTTGATTTTTACCCCCCTTTGTTCAGGGACACATTATTCCATTTCTGTTAGTCACATGTCTGTAGAACTTGTTCAGTTTATGTCTCAGTTGTTGAATCTTGTAATGTTCATACAAATATTTACACATTAAGTTTGCTGAAAATAAACACAGTTGACAGTGAGAGGACATTTCTTTTTTTGCTGAGTTTATATATGTGCCCCCTGTTCCCCATTGTCCTTGTCGGTTATTGTTACCATGTCCGTTGGTCCTGTGAGTATCTGTGCTATTGTATCGGCTTCCATGCTACGTGTTATTGCGGACTTAATTTACGGGTCTCGTCCCGTGTATTATTTATAGGTTGACACCTCACTCATTTGTTTGGTTGGAGAAAATAAAACCCCCTATTGCCTATTCCTGTGCCTGTCTCCAATCATTAGACAACGTGACAAAGATCTACTAATAACTAAATAGAATCACTGTTGCTATCGAAGTCATACCAAATGGTAGATTTAAGAGTCAAATATTATCAATAATACTATTTAGCAGGGGTTGGAACTGAAATTATTTTCCAATTATTACATTCTGAACAGAACCATTATTTTTTTGTTCCGTTCCACTGTTCCGACCAGCAAAATGAAGTAATGGTTTATATTGTTCCTTTTTAGACCTCTGAACCCATATTTTTTATTTAGCTCAACATTCAATTACATTCATGCAGTGCTGATAGAGCAGCTTGCAAGCTATAGCTCAGCGAGTTGTTTACCTTCGTGATGGAAAGACAAGTGTAGGGTGTGAGATGGAATTTACATTTTTCAGGTGTGGAGTGAACAAGAAGGTGGAAGAGGCTTGGCATCTTGTGATGACATGCATTATATACATATATATATATATAATTTATTTAACTAGGCAGGTCAGTTAAGAACAAATTCTTATTTTCAATGATGGCCTAGGAACAGTGGGTTAACTGCCTTGTCAGCGCTGGGATTAGATCTTGCAACCGTCCCGTGGGGACTTGCATCTTTCGGTTACTAGTCCAACACTCTAACCACTAGGCTACCCTGCCACCCCATATGCCTAGAGTTTCAAGCTTTGGTTTACTTCAAATGTAATCTTCAAGTTAATAATATTTATGTTGGATTCATGTCTCTATCTCAACCCAAAATCTATGTTAAAGTGCATTTAAAGTGTGATTTGATTTAGTCTTATTCTGTAACTTAGATTTTTTGTTGAGATGGAGACTTGAATCCAACACAACAATTTTGAATTTGTAGACAAACTGGAATTGAAGCCAGACTAAGTCAGTGGCACTAAAGATACTTCTCCTTTTAAGTGTTGATATTTGGTTGCGCTGACAACCAAACACAATTCACTAACACTTTTGCAATACAGTAAATAGCCTATTATCTTGTCGACAAGTTGATATGTTGGATTCACATCTCCAACTAAACAAAAAATGTAAGTTATAGAATAGAATTAAAACTTCTTCAGGATCGGTGGTTCCCCACAGGACGGTAGAGCTAATGAAAGCTAATGTGATTAGCATGAGGTTGTAAGTAACAATAAAATTTCGCAGGACATAGACAGTTCTGATTTTGGCCAAAATCTAAATTGCGCCTGGGCTAGAATAATACATTATGGCCATTCTCTTGCATTTCAAAGATGATGGTACAAAAAAAATACAAAACAGTTGGTTTTTTTGAATTTTCTTTTACCAGATCTAATGTGTTATATTCTCCTACATTCATTTACATTTACACAAACTTCAGCATTTCCTTTCAAATGCATATGCATATCCTTGTTTCAATGCCTGAGCTACAGGCAGTTAGATTTGGGTATGTCATTTTAGGCAAAAATTGAAAAAAAGGGGCGGATCCTTATAAGGTTTTAAGCCAGTGGCTCAGACGAAACTATCCAAGCATGAGATACATCTCCTTTAAATGTTGATATTTACCTAACACAATTCAATATGACATTTGTAATACAGTAAATAGCATAAAGTTAAGGCTATCTTTAAAAAATGTAACAGTGTTTATTGAATCTTAAAATGAGTAACATCCACGGCCATATTTTGAGGTTACTGTAACTATAAATGTATTCTTATGTAATCATGGATGCAAAGGTCACAGGTCTGGAGATCTTCACAATGGCCATAATAATCTGCACAGAATCTCAAACAGCGTTGATGACGTGCACTATGTATTTTTTAATATAATCTCAACTGCAATCCAGGTAATGTGGTTGTGCTAAACACATTATTGTTATATGGCATATTGTCTGTTACATGGAATTGTCAATCACAGTAAACTCAAGTAGGACAGGACAATGCTAAGGCCTTTCTTTCATGATTTCAAGTGGATACTGTCCCACACAATTGAAAAGCCTGGACCCAATTACAGTGCCTTGCGAAAGTATTCGGCCCCCTTGAACTTTACGACCTTTTGCCACATTTCAGGCTTCAAACATAAAGATATAAAACTGTATTTTTTTGTGAAGAATCAACAACAAGTGGGACACAATCATGAAGTGGAACGACATTTATTGGATATTTCAAACTTTTTTAACAAATCAAAAACGGAAAAATTGGGCGTGCAAAATTATTCAGCCCCCTTAAGTTAATACTTTGTAGCGCCACCTTTTGCTGCGATTACAGCTGTAAATCGCTTGGGGTATGTCTCTATCAGTTTTGCACATCGAGAGACTGACATTTTTTCCCATTCCTCCTTGCAAAACAGCTCGAGCTCAGTGAGGTTGGATGGAGAGCATTTGTGAACAGCAGTTTTCAGTTCTTTCCACAGATTCTCGATTGGATTCAGGTCTGGACTTTGACTTGGCCATTCTAACACCTGGATATGTTTATTTTTGCTTTATGTTTTGGATCATTGTCTTGTTGGAAGACAAATCTCCGTCCCAGTCTCAGGTCTTTTGCAGACTCCATCAGGTTTTCTTCCAGAATGGTCCTGTATTTGGCTCCATCCATTTCCCCATCAATTTTAACCATCTTCCCTGTCCCTGCTGAAGAAAAGCAGGCCCAAACCATGATGCTGCCACCACCATGTTTGACAGTGGGGATGGTGTGTTCAGGGTGATGAGCTGTGTTGCTTTTACGCCAAACATAACGTTTTGCATTGTTGCCAAAAAGTTCAATTTTGGTTTCATCTGACCAGAGCACCTTCTTCCACATGTTTGGTGTGTCTCCCAGGTGGCTTGTGGCAAACTTTAAACAACACTTTTTATGGATATCTTTAAGAAATGGCTTTCTTCTTGCCACTCTTCCATAAAGGCCAGATTTGTGCAATATACGACTGATTGTTGTCCTATGGACAGAGTCTCCCACCTCAGCTGTAGATCTCTGCAGTTCATCCAGAGTGATCATGGGCCTCTTGGCTGCATCTCTGATCAGTCTTCTCCTTGTATGAGCTGAAAGTTTAGAGGGACGGCCAGGTCTTGGTAGATTTGCAGTGGTCTGATACTCCTTCCATTTCAATATTATCTTGCACAGTGCTCCTTGGGATGTTTAAAGCTTGGGAAATCTTTTTGTATCCAAATCCGGCTTTAAACTTCTTCACAACAGTATCTCGGACTTGCCTGGTGTGTTCCTTGTTCTTCATGATGCTCTCTGCGCTTTTAACGGACCTCTAAGACTATCACAGTGCAGGTGCATTTATACGGAGACTTGATTACACACAGGTGGATTGTATTTATCATCATTAGTCATTTAGGTCAACATTTGATCATTCAGAGATCCTCACTGAACTTCTGGAGAGAGTTTGCTGCACTGAAAGTAAAGGGGCTGAATAATTTTGCACGCCCAATTTTTCAGTTTTTGATTTGTTAAAAAAGTTTGAAATATCCAATAAATGTCGTTCCACTTCATGATTGTGTCCCACTTGTTGTTGATTCTTCACAAAAAAATACAGTTTTATATCTTTATGTTTGAAGCCTGAAATGTGGCAAAAGGTCGCAAAGTTCAAGGGGGCCGAATACTTTCGCAAGGCACTGTATGTTGGTGGTGGTTGAAAGAGATGGCAGTTTGTCAAGGCCATTACAAGTGCCCCTATGCCCCCTATGGGCATGATGCCTCTGCACACACGCATTCACACGCACACTAGTGCACTCTATAGAGGGTTTTCTTTACCCCCTCCAAATGACATGACAACACATCTGCTGCCCTATCTTCAAAGCTGGGGTGCCTTGTTTTACAGGTCCCAGTTGTGGGTCTGGTGCAGCAGATAATAGAGCCTTTAAAACAGGATAAATTATGAAACAGAAAAATTTTGCTTTTAAAGGTTCTCTCAAGTACCAAACATAAAGTTTTGTTTTGCTAAGTGTATTTAATAATTTGTCTCATAAATCCCTGACATATTATTTCATGAACATATCAAAAATACATCAATTTACACAACAAAAATATTAAATTCCAATCCAATTCACATCCTAAAATTCTTTACATTTATACCCCAAACACATTTACTTTTAACTTCAATACACCTGTTTAGGTTATAATTATGTAGTTGACTGTTACCCACTATAGCCCCATAGGAGACTCTAAAACATGAAAGCCTTTAAAGACTGGTTTAACTCATTAGAAGTTACTTTATACCCATGCTCAAAATACATTCACAAAGTGTAAGAAGGGCTAATAGAAAGACGAGGCTATTGCAAGTGACATTAATGCTAATTATTGAAAAATGACTGAACAAGCTAGCATAGCGCTAACTGACCGGAGCTAGCAAACCGATAACCGGAGCTAGCCAAAAGCTAACCGGAGCTAGCCCTAAGCTTGCAGCTTTTCTAACATTTACAGTACAACAATTACAAAGTTCTTAAACATCAGTTACGACATAAAATTATCTAAACCCTTAGGATATTGTCAGGAGTGTCTTTTTCAAAAATATATATTTTTATTTTCTAGATCAAAGGACTGCACCGCTATCATTTAATTTTACACTCGACATGCGTTTTCTGTCGAGTACGAAGTTATACAATTACGATGTTGTTCAAAATCATGACATGCACTTCAACAGGCAAGTTACAAAACTATATTGTGGTATTCAGTGTATTTTTGCACTTTAATGGCCTGTAACACAAGATAAATGATGAAACAGTAGAACGTGGCAACTCTTTCAAAGGCTCTCTCAAAAATGAGAACACACAGGTGCAGGATCGCATATAGTCCCAGTGTGACACGAACATGTCTCACTGCGCCCTATTGGCCAACGGTAGTATAAATGCATCGCAGTGGCGAAACCTTGGAGGACTGACATTTTTGTGTGCGTCACACTTGCAACGTCTGTCATACGTATCTGTAGACACTTTTATTGGATTCCAGTTTTTTTTCCCAATCACTTTGGAAAACATTTCAGATGTAAGTGGTATATTTTCAAAACTCTAAGCACAAAACTCTAAACTGATAACACTTATCATACCCCCTATCTCAAGGGTCTTCACACTTACTAGACTTTCACAAAAATACCCTCGGCTACACGTATTACTAAAATGTAAACTGTGAACTTGTCATATCTCGAGCAGTACCCTGAGTTAATAAAGCAGCATACTCGACTCCTCCCTGTCATATTATTGTTTTGGTAATTTTTCTTTGAGTAAGGCCACTCCAGAATGCAGCTGTTTCAGCCTCCCTCAGTGCCTTCTGTGGCGGAATGGCAGCCAGAGAAAGCACAGAGCGTAGGCGTCATTGATCTTATCAGGAAATATGTTGACTATCTCCTAGCAAATAACTAACTTAGCGTTATGAAGGAAATGTAGACATAAAATGTCTCGGTGCTCACCAGCCACTACACATCGAAATATGATCATCCGTTACAATAACGCAAGCTGTAAAATAAGATTCAACTGTGGTTGGTGGTGAATAAAAGCAGTGGCTAACATCTGTTTTGAGGTAGCTATACAACTTGGCTTGTTATTAATGTTTGATGTCAGAATGTTATACCCATGGAACTGGAACTATACAAACGATGAAGCAATGGAGTAACTTTATAAACGTTGTTGCTTTACTCTTAACTGGAGCATCTTGGTAACAGGCCTGCAGACACACTCAGAATGGTGTTTTGGCTGCATCCCAATACTCTAACAATGTTGCAATATTGTAGATCCGTGCTGAATTTGACAATGGGAAGTAAACTGATCATAACCAAATGATATAGTGTTTGTGTTTGTAGTGGTTTCGATGCATAATTAGCTTTTTTGATGGAACTTGCCCCACCAATATTTTCATGTTAAAATCACCACTGAAATGCGGTTTGTTTTTTATTGTAAAGTTACAGATTTAAGGCCATAGCCTTAAATCTCAACCCACTGACGTCCAGGCAAGAGGCAACTCCCCAAAGAATTATCAACGATTTCAGTCGCAATTTGCTTTTACCTCATATAATGACTTCCACGATACTGATCAAATTAAGCCTGGTTTGTTCTAATGTAACTTTAATATGCTAATGTAAGCCCAATAACTCATATATAGCTTCCGTATTCAGCAATCAGACATCACGTTTATGTGAGAATGCAGAAATTATTTTGGCAATTAGCTAGCTAGCTTGCTAGCTAACATTCTATAGCTGTGTAGCCTATATTTAAGAAATACGGCCCGAGGGGGTGTGGTACAGTATATGGCCGACATACCACGGCTAAGGGCTGTTCTTACGCATGACGCAACGGAAGTGCCTGGACACAGCTCTTAGCCGTGGTATATTTTCCATATACCACAAACTCCCAAGTTGCCTTAATGCTTTAATTAGAGCAGTAAAAATAAATGTTTTGTCATACCCGTGGTACATGGTCTGATATACCACGGCTGTCAGCCAATCTTGAACCACCCAGTTTATAATATAATATCAATGACACTGTATGATAACATTACTGTACATTTATACTCGTATGGGATCGGGTAAACATTCATTATTGATATGCTAATGCAAGCAGTGTGAAATGGCAATTGCTCGCTCCCTGAAAACTTGAGACATCTGTGGCATTGTGTTGTGTGACAAAACTGCTCATTTTAGAGAAGCCTTTTATTGTCCCCAGCACAAGCTGCACCTGTGTACTGATCATGCTCTTTAATCAGCTTCTTGATATGCTACACCTGTCAGGTGGATGGATTAACTTGGCAAAGGAGAAATGCTTACTAACAGGGATGTAAACAGATTTGTGCACCAAATTTGAGAGAAATAAGCTTTTTGTGTTTTTTGTCAAAAGGTTCTACAGCTGCAACATCGAGAGCATGGTTGCATCACTGCCTGGTACAGCAATTGCTTGGCCTCTGGCCTCTGCCCAGTACATCACTGGGGCTAAGCTGCCTGCCATCCAGTCCCTCTACACCAGGCGGTGTCAGAGGAAGGCCCTAAAAATGGTTAAAGACCCCAGCCACCCCAGTCATAGACAGTTCTTTCTACTACCGCATGGCAAGCGGTACCAGAGTGCCAAGTCTAGGACAAAAAAGGCTTCTCAACAGTATTTACCCCCGAGCCATAAGACTCCTGAACAGGTAATGAAATAGCTACCCGGACTATTTGCATTGTGTGCCCCCCCCAACCCACCAACCCCTCTTTTTACGCTGCTGCTACTCTCTGTTTATCATATATTCATAGTCACTTTAACTATACATTAATGTACATACTATCTCAATCAGCCCGACTAACCGGTGTATGTATGTAGCCTCACTACTTTTATAGCCTCGCTACTGTATGTAGCCTGTCTTGTTACTGTTGTTTTATTTCTTTACTTACCTATTGTTCACCTAATACCTTTTTTGCACTATTGGTTAGAGCCTGTAAGTAAGCATTTCACTGTAAAGTCTAGACATGTTGTATTCGGCGCACGTGACAAATACACTTTGATTTGATTTGATTATATGTGAACTAGGCACTACATAGTTTTGCTTCAGTCGTTATCAGTTTTGAGCAGTTTGATTAAGTGATGGTAAATTCTACTGTTAGCAAATGACAAGAAAATCATATAGAAAGTAAAGTGAATATTGCATTTTGAAAAGCAGATACTTAGATGGAATATGTATCAAAACTGAAAGAGTGATTTGGTAGAGTGAACAAGTGACTGTGAATGTGTTTGTTATACTTAGTCAATTGAAAATGAGCTTAAGAGTTTTGAAACGAGCCATTTTGATTATCTGTTTTGATTTGTGTGCTAAAGTTGTGAAAATGTACAACATAATTGTGCAAATTGCATCAAAGTGATTGAACAAAAACCTGTAATAGTTTGTTTTGAGTAAAAAGATCAGACTTCTTCCTCAGCCATTAAAAGTAATTTCTGTGAAATTCTGGTTCCTCCCTTGATTGTATAACATCATATGACTTATTGAGTTGAAATGTGCCTGAAACCATGATGCTCTGCAGTGCCCTCCTTTTTGGCCTGTGTCAAAATGCATGTTTCCCTGGCCGTGCTGTGTCATTGCAGTTTACAGAGTACAGAGCAAATGTATTCTGTAATTCTCGGACGGAGAAAGGGAGCTATTGGAGATTTTCTGAAAATACCCTTTCTATACATGGGAATGGGTCTATATCTAGACTACTTGTTACTGTGGCTTTGTTTAGAGGCAAAACACACCTACCGTGCATTTGAAAAATATTCAGACCCCTTCACTTTTTCACATTTTGTTAAATTACAGCCTTATTCTAAAATACAGCCTTCTATTAAATGCAATTGGGTCATCAATCTACAGACGATACCCAATAATGTCAAAGTGAAAGCAGGTTTTTAGACATTTTAGAAAATGTATAAAAAATAAAAACAGAAATACCATATTTACATAAGTATTCAGACCCTTTGCTATGAGACTCGAAATGGAGCTCAGGTGCATTCTGTTTCCAGTGATCATCCTTGAGATGTTTCTACAACCTGACTGGAGACCTCCTGGTGTTAATTCAATTGATTGGACATGATTTGGAAAGGCACGCACCTGTCTATATAACGTCCCACAGTTGAGAGTGCATGACAGAGCAAAAACTAGAGCAAAAACCAAGCCATGAAGTTGAAGGAATTGTCCGTAGAGCTCTGAGACAGGATTATTGTCACGACTTCCGCCGAAGTTGGCTCCCCTGCCTGTTCGGGCGGTGCTCGGCGGTCGTCGTCACAGGCCTACTAGCTGCCACCGATCCCTTTTTCGTTGTCTGTTTGTTTTGTCTTATTAGTTTCACCTGTGTCCTGTTGTATGGGCTTAATGGGCTTCCTTATTTAAAGTATGTGTACCCACCCTTGTTTTGTGCGGGATTGAATTTGTGTTGCGTGTGTGCGTTAGGTAGAGGTGTTTGTGTTCTGGACCTGGCACCCTGTGTTTTGGGTGATCCACATTATTGTCCGCGCCCTGTGTTGTGGGCTTGTTATTTTGTGTCGCATTAAAGTGCACCTTTCCCTGTGGAACTCTCTGCGCCTGATTCCTCCCTCACCCACCTAGTCCCGCGTGACAATTATGTAGAGGAACAGTTCTGGGGAAGGGTACCAAAACATTTCTGCAGCATTGAAGGTCCCCAAGAACACAGTGTCCTCCATCATTCCTAAATGGAAGAAGTTTGAAACCACCAAGACTCTCCCTAGAGCAATCGGGGAGAAGGGCCTTGGTCTGCGAAGTGACCAAGAAACTGATGACAGAGCTCCAGAGTTCCTCTGTAGAGATAGGAGAACCTTCCAGGAGGACAACCATCTCTGTAGCACTCCACCAATCAGGCCTTGATGGTAGAGTGGCTAGACGGAAGCCACTCCTCAGTAAAAGGCACATGACAACCCGCTTGGAGTTTGCCATGAGAAACAAGATTCTCTGGTCTGACGAAACCAAGATTGAAGTATTTGGCCTGAATGCCAAACGTCACGTCTGGAGAAAACCTGGCACCATCGCTACAGTGAAGAATGGTGGTGACAGCTTCATGCTGTGGGGATGTTTTTACTAGTTAGGATCAAGGGAAAGACGAACAGGGCAAAGTACAGAGAGATCCTTGATGAAAACCTGCTCCAGTGCTCAGGACCTCAGACTGGGGCAAAGGTTCACCTTCCAAAAGGACAATGACCCTAAGCACATAGCCAAGACAATGCAGGAGTGGCTTCGGGACAAGTCTCTGAATGTCCTTGAGGGGTCCAGCCAGAGCCCGAACTTGAACCCGGTCTAACATCTCTGGAGAAACCTGAAAATAGCTGTGCAGTAACGCTCCCAGGCCAACCTGACAGAGCTTGAGAGGATTTACAGAGAAGAATGGAAGAAACTCCCCAAATACAGGTGTGCCAAGCTTGTAGCGTCATACCCAAGAAGACTCAATGGCTGTAATCGCTTCCAAAGGTGCTTCAACAAAGTACTGAGTAAAGGGTCGGAATACTTATTTAAATATGATATTTCAGTTTTTATTTATTTTTAAATGAGCAAAATTAAAAAATAAAAATAAAAACTGTTTTTGCTTTGTCATTATGGGATATTGTGTGTAGATTGATGAGTAAAAACATTAATTTAATCAATTTTAGAATAAGACTTTAAAGTAAGACAATGTGTAAGAAGGGAAGGGGTCTGAATACTTTCCGAATGCACTGAAGGACGTGTTTTCTACTGAGCCAATCTAATAAACTATAATCAGTGCAAAGACAAAACAAAAGGGATCCATTATTTATCTGCAGCACATACAGTATGGATATGAGGCTCGCATATGGGGTAGTCCAGTCATATCACTCTGTTACTTTGCTCCTCTGGAAAATTATAAACAGGGCCTCTTTCTCAACCAACATTTGGAATTGATTAAAGGAGCGCACACACACAACCTGTTTTGTGGTTACTCTAACTGCTATTAAGTTTTCTAACCCAAACATTGCCTGCCAAATCCAATAACTCGCTGTGCTGCCTCCCAAGAAACTTTCTCATCTACTGACATTGTTTGCAACAAACTATGGGCCAAGTCTTTTGAACAGCACATACTGAATTTCAGGGTAGGGTTTTGAGGATGGGAAGACATAATCAATGTCTGGTGTGGACATTCAAAAACGTCATGAGGTGTCTTGTTTGTTCTTTATAGAGATTTTTACCAGAGTGATCTGACAGTGGACTAAAAGAGATATGTTGTCCTCATTTTACCCATCTTGTGTGTATACAGATGTAGGATATTAATTTGAGCCAGTTTGCTACAGCAGGAAAATAATTATGTTGTAACAGGAAATGTGAATTATTATGTGGATAATAATGAATTTACATATTTGTAGGGGTTGATACATTTTTAGGGATGGGAAAATCGAGTCTGAAATTTCTAAATGGAAATTACAAACTTCAGAAGCCTTTTTAAACCTCAAATACACTACAAGTTCTACATTTTCCTGCAACAGGATGATCTAATTAAGATAGTACATCTATACATTGTATCCAAAGAAGGGCATTAGTAGGTTGGGGGATTCAGACTAGGTCATCATTGTTGCTTTTCTCTGTCAGCACATGGAGTAACAAGTGGACCATAATTTCCTGCCAGTGATGACCTGGGCAGCAACCCAGAATAATTACTTTTCAACATCTATCCAGGCTTGAGCCTCTTAGAAATCACAGCTTTACTTGATCTGCCAAGTACCTCTGTTCTGCTTACAGCTCAATGCCCCACTTTTGCAACTCTGTGATACCGTTTGGCTTTTCTGCAGCTGTTGTACACCTACATTGGCAAATCCCTCAGGCCACTGGTATCTCTCCCCCAGTGGTGTAACACAAAGTCGTTTTTGCCAACTTTTACTTTGACTTCGGTACATTCCTAAAGACAATAATGTACTTTTTACTTCATACATTTTTCTTGACACCCAAAAGTACTCGTTACATTTTGACAGGAAAATGGTCCAATTCACACACACATGAAAAGCGTGCCCAAATTATACTGCTTGCTACTCAGCCATAAAAGCTAGAATATGATTATAATGATGATGTCTGTGAGTATAACATAACTCAAATGGCAGGCAAAAACCTGAGACAAAAACCAACCTCGAAGTGGGAAATCTGAGGTTGGTCGTTTTTCAACTCATTCCCTATTGAAGACACAGTGGGATATTGGTAATCTTGCACTTCCTAAGGCTTTCACTAGATGTCAACAGTCTTTAGAACCTTGTTTGGGGCTTCTACTGTGAGGTGGGGGCGAATGAGAGGGGAATGAGTCAGAGGTCTGCCAGGAGCCACGAGCTGACCACGCGCGGTCACGTGAAAGTTAGCTTGCGTTCCATTACTTTTTTACAGACAAAGGAATTCTCCGGTTGGAACATTATTGAAGATTTATGACTTTTCGTCTGCTGCTAGTGACCGCGCGTCGTGAGTTTGGATTGTGTACTTTTGGATATAAATATGAACTTTACCGAACAAAACATACAGTGGGGCAAAAAATAATTTAGTCAGCCACCAATTGTGAAAGTTCTCACACTTAAAAAGATGAGAGAGGCCTGTAATTTTCATCATAGGTACACTTCAACTATGACAGACAAAATTAGGAAAAAAATCCAGAAAATCACATTGTAGGATTTTTTATGAATCTATTTGCAAATTATGGTGGAAAATAAGTATTTGGTCAATAACAAAAGTTTCTCAATACTTTGCTATATACCCTTTGTTGGCAATGACAGAGGTCAAACGTTTTCTGTAAGTCTTCACAAGGTTTTCACACACTGTTGCTGGTATTTTGGCCCATTCCTCCATGCAGATCTCCTCTAGAGCAGTGATGTTTTGGGGCTGTTGCTGGGCAACACGGACTTTCAACTCCCTCCAAAGATTTTCTATGGGGTTGAGATCTGGAGACTGGCTAGGCCACTCCAGGACCTTGAAATGCTTCTTACGAAGCCACTCCTTCGTTGCCCGGGCGGTGTGTTTGGGATCATTGTCATGCTGAAAGACCCAGCCACGTTTCATCTTCAATGCCCTTGCTGATGGAAGGAGGTTTTCACTCAAAATCTCACGATACATGGCCCCATTCATTCTTTACTTTACACGGATCAGTCGTCCTGGTCCCTTTGCAGAAAAACAGCCCCAAAGCATGATGTTTCCACCCCCATGCTTCACAGTAGGTATGGTGTTCTTTGGATGCAACTCAGCATTCTTTGTCCTCCAAACACGACGAGTTGAGTTTTTACCAAAAAGTTATATTTTGGTTACATCTGACCATATGACATTCTCCCAATCTTCTTCTGGATCATCCAAATGCTCTCTAGCAAACTTCAGATGGGCCTGGACATGTACTGGCTTAAGCAGGGGGACACGTCTGGCACTGCAGGATTTGAGTCCCTGGCGGCGTAGTGTGTTACTGATGGTAGGCTTTGTTACTTTGGTCCCAGCACTCTGCAAGTCATTCACTAGGTCCCCCCGTGTGGTTCTGGGATTTTTGCTCACCGTTCTTGTGATCATTTTGACCCCACGGGGTGAGATCTTGCGTGGAGCCCCAGATCGAGGGAGATTATCAGTGGTCTTGCATGTCTTCCATTTCCTAATAATTGCTCCCACAGTTGATTTCTTCAAACCAAGCTGCTTACCTATTGCAGACTCAGTCTTCCCAGCCTGGTGCAGGTCTACAGCTCTTTGGTCTTGGCCATAGTGGAGTTTGGAGTGTGACTGTTTGAGGTTGTGGACAGGTGTCTTTCATACTGATAACAAGTTCAAACAGGTGCCATTAATACAGGTAATGAGTGGAGGACAGAGGAGCCAGGTCTGTGAGAGCCAGAAATCTTGCTTGTTTGTAGGTGACCAAATACTTATTTTCCACCATAATTTGCAAATAAATTGTAACGGTTCTCTTGTTGTGAAGTTGAGGCGGACCAAAACGCAGCGTGGTGGTTGTTCATTGTATTTTAATGAAGACACTATACATGAACAAACTAACGAAAACAAGAAACGTGAGAACTCAAAACAGCCCTATCTGGTGCAAACACAAAGACAGGAACAATCACCCACAAACACACAGTGAAACCCAGGCTACCTAAGTATGATTCTCAATCAGAGACAACTAATGACACCTGCCTCTGATTGAGAACCATACTAGGCCGAAAGCATAGAACTGCCCCACAACATAGAAAAACAAACATAGACTGCCCACCCAACTCACGCCCTGACCATACTAAATAAATACAACACAAAGGAAATAGAGGTCAGAACGTGACAGTACCCCCCCCCAAAGGTGCGGACTCCGGCCGCAAAACCTTGACCTATAGGGGAGGGTCTGGGTGGGCGTCTGTCCGCGGTGGCGGCTCTGGCGCGGGACGCGGACCCCACTTCGCCATTGTCTTAGTCCGCCTTATTGTCCGCCTCCGTGGCTTACTCACCATGCCCACCCCTCTCAATGACCCCACTGGACAGAGGGGCTGCTTGGGACAGAGGGGCAGCTTCTCGGGACAGAGGGACAGCTGCTCGGGACAGAGGGACAGCTGCTCGGGACAGAGGGACAGCTGCTCGGGACAGAGGGACAGCTGCTCGGGACAGAGGGACAGCTGCTCGGGACAGAGGGACAGCTGCTCCGGGCGGAGGGGCTCTAGCGGCCCCTGGCTGACTGGCGGCACTGGCGGCCCCTGGCTGACTGGCGGCACTGGCGGCCCCTGGTTGACTGGCGGCGCTGGCGCTGGGCTGACTGGCGGCACTGGCGGCCCCTGGTTGACTGGCGGCACTGGCGGCCCCTGGCTGACTGGCGGCACTGGCGGCCCCTGGCTGACTGGCGGCACTGGCGGCCCCTGGCTGACTGGCGGCACTGGCGGCCCCTGGCTGACTGGCGGCACTGGCGGCCCCTGGCTGACGGGCGGCACTGGCGGCCCCTGGCTGACGGGCGGCACTGGCGGCCCCTGGCTGACGGGCGGCACTGGCGGCTCCTGGCAGACGGGCG
Source organism: Oncorhynchus mykiss (assembly GCF_057628025.1). Lineage (NCBI taxonomy): Eukaryota > Metazoa > Chordata > Actinopteri > Salmoniformes > Salmonidae > Oncorhynchus > Oncorhynchus mykiss. The sequence continues at coordinate 31,338,101 of NC_143041.1, read as the reverse complement.
GCACTGGCGGCGCTGGGCAGACGGGCGGCACTGGCGGCGCTGGGCAGACGGGCGGCACTGGCGGCGCTGGGCAGACGGGCGGCACTGGCGGCGCTGGGCAGACGGGCGGCGCTGGGCAGACGGGCGGCGCTGGCGGCGTTGGGCAGACGGGCGGCGCTGGCGGCGCTGGGCAGACGGGAAGCTCCGGCAACGCTGGGCTGAGTAGCTCTCCTAGCGCCGAACAGGCGGGAGACTCCGGCAGCGCTGGAGAGGAGAGAGCCCCTGCAAGGATGGGCCGGAGAGACAGCCTGGTACGGGGAGCTGCCACCGGAGGGCTGGTGCGTGGAGGTGGTGACGGATAGACCGGACCGTGCAGGCGCACTGGAGCTCTTGAGCACCGAGCCTGCCCAACCTTACCTGGTTGAATGCTCACGGTCGCCCTGCCAGTGCGGCGTGGTGGAATAGCCCGCACTGGGCTATGCAGGCGAACCGGAGACACCGAGCGCAAGGCTGGTGCCATGTAAGCCGGCCCAAGGAGACGCACTGGGGACCAGCTGCGTAGAGCCGGCTTCATGGCATTAGGCTCGACGCTCAATCTAGCCCGGCCGACACGCGGAGCTGGAATATACCGCACCGGGCTATGCACCCGCACTGGAGACACCGTGCGCACCACTGCATAACACGGTGCCTGTCCGGTCTCTCTAGCCCCCCGGTAAGCACAGGGAGTCTGCCCAGGTCTCCTACCTGGCGTAGCCATACTCCCTGTTAGCCCCCCCCCAAGAAATTTTTGGGGCTGCCTTTCGGGCTTCCTTCCGCGCCGCCGTGCCTGCTTCGCCAACTCCATTCTCTGATAACCTTCCGCGCACTGCTCCATCGAATCCCAGGCGGGCTCCGGCACTCTCCCTGGGTCGGCCGCCCACCTGTCGATCTCCTCCCAAGTAGTATACTCCATGCCATTGCTGTCCATAACGTCCTCCTTTCGCTGCTGCCTGTTAACACGCTGCTCGGTCCGAGTGTGGTGGGTGATTCTGTAACGGTTCTCTTGTTGTGAAGTTGAGGCGGACCAAAACGCAGCGTGGTGGTTGTTCATTGTATTTTAATGAAGACACTATACATGAACAAACTAACGAAAACAAGAAACGTGAGAACTCAAAACAGCCCTATCTGGTGCAAACACAAAGACAGGAACAATCACCCACAAACACACAGTGAAACCCAGGCTACCTAAGTATGATTCTCAATCAGAGACAACTAATGACACCTGCCTCTGATTGAGAACCATACTAGGCCGAAAACATAGAACTGCCCCACAACATAGAAAAACAAACATAGACTGCCCACCCAACTCACGCCCTGACCATACTAAATAAATACAACACAAAGGAAATAGAGGTCAGAACGTGACATAAATTCATTAAAAATCCAACAATATGATTTTTTGGATTTTTTTTCTCACTTTGTCTGTCATAGTTGAAGTGTACCTATGATGAAGATTACAGGCCTCTCTCATATTTTTAAGTGGGAGAACTTGCACAATTGGTGGCTGACTAAATACTTTTTTGCCCCACTGTACATGTATTGTGTAAAATGAAGTCCTATGAGTGTCATCTGATGAAGATCATCAAAGGTTAGTGATTAATTTTATCTATATTTCTGCTTTTTGTGACTCCTCTCTTTGGCTGGAAGTATCTTTAGTTTTACACAAGTATGACAATTGAGTACTTTTTCCACCATTGCTCTCCCCCTCCCTTTGGGAAGAGTTATGCAACTTGTCTTGCAAGGCCTTCTTCATAGATGTGGGCATCGGTATGCATATGTCAAAACATGTTATCTGTACCAGGGCCAGTCCTGGCCATTCTGCCACCATAGGCAAGACCAAAAAATTGCCTCCCCTACAAGAATAGTTCCAGTAAGCAAAATTACATTGAAAATAATAAACATTTTTCCAGACGTTGAAGTTAGGTTCACGTTACGTTCTGAATGAAAGGTGAAAAGACGTCTTTCCAGACGTTAAAATTTGGTTCATGTTCGATTCTGAAGGAAAGTTGAAAAGTTGAGATTTTTGGTTCCAACCGCCGTGTCTTTGTGAGACGCAGAGGTGGTGAACGGATGATCTCCGTATGTGTGGTTCCCACCGTGAAGCATGGAGGAGGTGTGATGGTGTGGGGTTTCTTTGCTGGTGACACTGTCAGCGATTTCTTTAGAATTCAAGGCACACTTAAACCAGCATGGCTACCACAGCATTCTGCAGCAATACGCCATCCCATCTGGTTTGGGCTTAGTGGGACTATCATTTGTTTTTCAACAGCACAATGACCCAACACACCTCCAGGCTGTGTAAGGGCTATTTGATCAAGAAAGAGAGTGATGGAGTGCTGCATTAGATGACCTGGCCTCCACAATCACCCAACCTCAACCCAATAGAGAGGGTGTGTGGGATGAGTTGGACTGCAGAGTGAAGGAAAAGCAGCCAACAAGTGCTCAGCATATGTGGGAACTCCTTCAAGACTTTTGGAAAAGCATTCCAGGTGAAGCTGGTTGAGAGAATGCCAAGCGTGTGCAAAGCTGTCATCAAGGCAAAGGGTGGCTACTTTGAAGATTCTAAAATATAAAATATATTTTGATTTGTTTAACACTTTTTGGGTTACAACATGATTCCATATGTGTTATGTCATAGTTATGATATCACTATTATTCTACAATGTAGAAAATAGTCAAAATAAAGAAAATCCCTTGAATGAGTAGGTGTGTCCAAACTTTTGACTGGTACTGTACATATTACCTCAATTACCTTGACTAACCGGTGCCCCCGCACATTGACTCTGTACCGGTACCCCCTGTATATAACCTTGCTACTGTTATTTTATTCTTGCTCTTAAATGATTTATTTGAGTAGTTTATTTGAGTAAATACTTCCTTAACAATTATTTTTCTTAACTGCATTGTTGGTTAATGGCTTGCAAGTAGGCATCTCACTGTAAGGTACCTGTTGTATTCAGCGCATATGACAAATGCAATCTGATTTGATAAATATTTTGCGTCCCCGCCTTTCACAAAGTGGGCACTGCTTATCACAGGGCGGCATCAGCGCTCACCTAAAAAGCCCATGGTTGAGAGAAATTGTCATTGTTTTGGGGCAGAATTAGTTTTTATGTTTTGTTGGAGGTGCGTCTTGGTCAGTTTAGCTTAGAAAATGCTGCCCTCGTCAATCTGCCACCATTGGCAGCCGCCTAATCCTGCCTAATGAGCGGGCCGGCCCTGATCTGTACCATCTAGACATCTCTCACATTTATTCTGGTCTCAGTTGAGGCGGTTATTTGTCATGTGGGTCTCTATGGTTGAGCAAGAGCTCAACATATTGCACCACCAACACACACAGAAAAGTGGCCTGAAAATGTCAGTCATTAAGCAGGGCCAGCTTCTGGCTGAGAGAATAGAGCAGGCTGTCAGCCTAATAGAACGTTTGAGTGACTGGTAAAGACTCCAGATGATTTGCCTAATGGCTCATAGCTGTGACTGCAAGTGAAAGCATATCAACACCATATCAACATTTAATTTCATATTTCAATTTCAGCTGCATAAACTCTCCCTATTCAAGTACATTTTTACAATATTGACTGTATTCGGATTATGTTAATACAGTTGACATAATTACACTATCCAGTATTGAGCCATAGTTGTTCAATCAAGCATTAATTTGTAATAAATAGGTCATTACAAATATCACAAAGGAAAAGAGTTTCAGATACAAAACCCTAACAAATCCATTCCAATGTAACAAACACAAAACCCAGATTGTATACCAAATATTCTTTATTTTCCAAAGGTATCAAACTACAGACAAACAGGTCTTTGTTCTGACATTACACTGAATGCGAGCTGTTATTTCACCACAACCATATCCCCCACAGGGCCCTGAACATAGATCATGGAACCTCCATGTTTGCTGGAAGTCATAGCTTGGAAACTCAAGAGTATATATAGTACACCATGTGATGTGCACTGTTACACAGATACTCATTTGAAGAAATGCATCATTGTTAAATGCATTTGTGTTGAGAAAATAATCGACACAATACTGTTACAATACACAATACAGTTTGAAAATTCTATGACGCTATGAAGAAGCCAACATTCCAAATGACCTAGAAAAAGACAACTGTCCAAAGGTATGTGCACCACTGTCCACTAACACTTACCGCATACCCACATCACATCCAAAGGCCCATCCTATTTAAAGCATTCATGTCACATTTCAATTTCACCCATTTCCCTGTATTTTCCTTTTCAAGAAATAACTAGTATTTCATAACGAGTAGATAAATTGCTGTACGTTATTATTTATGTATATTCATGGTGTATGTGATGCTAAACATTTAACTGACTGCTGATGCAACATGGTCTACTAAGTGATCCAGTGAAACATTAACTTCTCCATTCTCTCTGTCTTCAATCATAATTCACTTTCAGAGGTCCATCACACATCCATAGGTGACACATCCAGGTCATCTAAGGAGGTTAACATGATCATGCAGGTAACTATCGTTTACCCCAAGGTTTAGTTTGGCATTCTACTGGAAGAGCTATTACAAGGCTTGAAACACAATATCACTGAAAGAAGTGACGGTTAACATTTTGAAATTCAAATAATGTCATATCTATGGACCTACCTAAATCAGAACATGGTATTTACAGAGACAGAGTTCTTTTTTCAACCAGTTCCAAGATGATGGTGCTGTTAAGCTTGCTCAGGATAGTAAACACGCTCTTTCCAGGGTATTGGTTGCAGAAAGATACTAAATGACTTGATTGGCTCATAGTCATTAATAACAGACAGCAGAGTATGGTAGTTAAGATCAGTTAATATTGACTCAGCTGCAGTCAGTCCTCTATTATCTCTGTATTATTTTTGCCTAGTCGTCTGGGGATGTTTCTGCCTGTGGTGTTTTATCTAAGGAAATCTGAATACCCAGGTTTGTATTATTTTGCTGACATCACCCTATTCTCTCCAAATTGTCTGAACTTCCCGGGAATCTGGTAACCAGGAGTGTCTAATAGTTTGATCCATGACCTATTTTCCTATTTAAACTTCACTTCTATCAGGATTCAAATGCACACATAACCAAACAAAAATAGCATTACATAGGCCATTAGGCCCATTCAATCAGATATATATTTTTGCTATCATGATTTAAATCAAACATGATACCACAACAGACATTGTAAAACCCCAGAGTAATGGAAAGTGTGCAGAATAGAGGGGTGGGCAATGTCAACTGATAACAACCGGGGTACACATTAAATGTGTTGTCCATTAGACCAGTTCTTTATTCAGTGTAATCTAACTATCTAAACTGCCTCTTCATATACAATTAATTATGCACTATAGTCCACAGGTCTGGTTGCTGTACAGTTCTCAGTTGGACACTCATGCGGCAAATAAAAGACTGCAGTGAGTATACATATAATTCATGGTTCACAGTAACGACATATTGCATTGAAATGTTATGTTGAAAAAGTTGATTTCATTTTTGGAGGAGATCATCATTCATTGCTATAATATAATGCTTAACATTGTACTTCAAAACTAAGAAACAACCCAAAAGAGTATTAGTACATCATTTGTGTGACTCTTGGTAAAAGTTTAAAAGACTTTCAAGAATTTAACAAAGAAATGTTGACTCACTTATATTGTGTACAACGTGGACAGTAAACGATTGATAGACAAACAAACAAGTTGTATTAGGTTGACATTCTGTATGTAATTTAAAATAAAATATTGCTCTTCCACTTTTAAACTCCTAGAATAGACATTAAAAAACGCAATTTGTCCCCTCCTCACAGTAGACCTAAACATACCTTCCCGACACATAAATCAAACAGTGGACATGTTACACATGCATTTGAAGCCCATAAGGAGCCCTTTAAATGTTGCCATGGCGATATTTGTTTACAACTCCTCAGGTGGTGTTATGGTCAAGTAAACCAAAGCTCAACAGGTCCAGTTAGAATTCCAGCACAGACTGAACCTCATGTGAGCTTGGACAGAACCCATGTCCTAATGTAAATACCAGTTATAAATTCTGAAAAACAGTGTTTGAGTGGTTTGTACATTAGACGACAAGCTAAACAAGAACCAGAATGAAAACAATGAAAGTTACACAGTACTCTCCGCAAAATTATCTGATTACAGCACTGCATTTTTCTTTTAACATAGGAACTACTAAATCAAAGGGACGGTAAATCCCACGTCGGGAAGTTGACTTTACATACACTTACCATGGGAAAGGTCAGAGTAAACCAGGTCAATAAAACAACAACATGGACCCTCCTAGTTATCAAGAGGGTTTGATCTTTCACAGTTGTCTATTGGAAGCTGTGTGTCCTTCAGGATCATGGATATAACACAGGGGAAAGTCAATGAGTAGTCTTATCAAACCGCACTTTGAGGGAAGTCAGATCTGTCTCCATTGCAGTTCACGTTGGTAAAGCAAAAATAGCACAAGGTCAGTGAGGCCTAACCTTCACATATCTCAGATACTCCAGACCAGACCTTCGCCCATATTCCAGTCTCTGTTTTCCTTACTGTCCTGAACTCTTAACGTGCTGACATGGAACCAGAATTGGCACCCATGCGTCCCTACTGTCGCACGTGCAGACAGAGGCTAGGCCACACAACAGTACTTCTTCCAGCACGACCTAGAAAGCTTCTTCATCTTATCTGGAGTCCGTTTTTTCAGTCGATGCTGCTGCTGACTGTCGGAGTGCTGGATGCTGGCCACGATGGCTGCGTCAAACACCTCTTTGAGGTTCTTCTGGGTGAGTGAGGAGCACTCCATGTATGACACGGCCCTCATGTCCTCGGCACACTGCTGGGCCTCCTGGGGCTCCACTGGCCTCTCTTTGTACTTTGCCAGCTCGATCAGAACCTTGACGTCCTCCCGCAGGTCTGACTGGGTTCCCACCAGAACCACCGGCGCCTGCGGGCAGTGCCGGCGAATCTCTGGCACCCATTTCTCTGTGACATTCTGAAAAGAAGAAGGGCTGACAACACTGAAGCACAGCAGGAAGATGTCTGCGTTGGTGTAGCAGAGCGGACGCAGTTTGTCAAACTCATCCTGCGGGAAGAGGAGAGGAGAGGAGAGGGGGGTTCATGACACTAGTAGAACCAAGAATGGCCATGCTCAACACAATATTCCTCCTTGTGAAAAGGTATTTGAGTGCAGGAATGGAAAGGGCATAGCCATAACTAAGAGAAGGAAAATCCTGCTCTTATTGGCTAAAATGTCACCATGTGCATGGCTGTAACTAGTGGCGCCTCTGTGCCTCATGACATAGTCTCTCTGGCAGGCAGGAAAACACAATCCATGTCCACAGCCTGACAACACATGACACTTCTATCGGTTTCTGTTAGAGTGAAAGTGTTCTGTTTACATGCCATAGTTCTTCTGACTGGGGACAGCACTTTCAGCATAGCCTGTAGTTGATTTTAATCTCCTCCAATGTTGGTGACTGACACACCATTGCGTAATGTATTGTTGAAGGCACTGTTTATTCCGACCAGCATATCTTGAATGCTAGATCAAAAAAACTGCCAATAGCTAAATTGGAGAAGAGAGGGAGCATTGTTAAATTGCTATAACATGTCTATTATAGATTAAAATAATGACATGCACCATAGTCCACACTTTTGACTCCTAAAAGGAATGTGTGATGATGATCATGCAGCTAAATCATGTGAAAGAGAAAGTGTGATGAGGCTGTTGAGAGGGTACAGGAGCAAAACATTTATGATTTGCAGTTGGCACAGCCAACCACTACCCCGCTGCCAAACTCTAAGTATAAGTATAGAGATATGTAATTTTCACCAGCTAAAGAGATGGAGTGGCGCGGTGACATCATTTATATCATGTATTAGTGGCAGCACAGCATTGCAGGGGATTTACAGCGGTAAGCATCTAACCCATGGGCCATTGCACTGACGCCAATATGGGTGCTTATCTTCGCTAATGTGTGTTTAGTCCTTTTATCTGGCAAACATATTACGCAACATTCAGCTTACATTTGCATATCTCCAAAACATCTAGTTCTACTGTGATTTCAACTGGGGGAAAGATAACCATGGCATTCCACTGAGATTATATTTTGCTGTTTATTGACAAAGCATGCGTTCCCTGCTCTCTCGCGCTTTCATATGTTTCTCTGATACACCCAGCTTGTGTGTACCCATTGCTTCCTGGAAGAGATTTTAATAGTGTATTTCCATCCTCAGGAACCCAATGAGGTCAACAACATAAACAGTGAGGGACACTATAGTTGGTATTCAGGAAATCTTCTGCATGTTTAGTATGCTAAATACATGGACTCTGTTATGAAGAGGGGAGCTGGGTGACATTGGTGACAAGCTCATTAATATTATTTTGATTAATTGGCTCAACCATTTTCTCACATTTGCATGGGGGGATGCTGGTGCATGTGCTTTCACAATTATTATTTTGGGCTGTCACATGAGAGCTAATTATTCATGGCATGCAAGCGCAAATGTCATCTTGATTATTTGTCAATGTATGCTAAGTCTAACTATGTAATAGGCCTAACTAAGTTATAACTACTATATTGTTTGCATTGTCTTGTATAAAGCTTCAAACACCTTGCAAACAATATTGCTTGCATTGTCTTGGTGTCTAATGAAAACCCTATCCTCTCAGAGCCTCTCTGCTCGCTTTCCAGAGAGACGAAGCAGAACCCGATGAACTCACAGTGCACAGCCTGTGTCTAGACAGAACCGCTCTAGATCTCTCTTGGTCTGCTTTCCAGGGCTGTTTTCCACTGTTGACTCTCTCCAGCCTGCTCTGCTCCTCAGAAACAGACCCATCTCGCGTTTCCTCTGACCAGCCCCAGCTGTGCCGAAGCTTACGTTTCCTTTCCAGGCTCAGATTCAATTCATTACAATTATAAGGTTTCCTATCTGTAATCCCCCCAAGCCGGTTACCCCCTCCCATGTGGGGGAGACAGCGTTTATCTGAGTAACCTCATTTTTGGTGCAGAATCACGACTGGACAAAAACACTGCTGGAGCACATCAATTTAGACAGATCACTTCACTCCCCTACATTAGTAGACTACATTTTACCTCATTCTTTACATCTGCTAGTCTAGTAATGTATAGGGGTTGGAACAAGTTTGAGAAATTCTAGGAACAGAAAAAAGGTCAACTTGTATGTTTTTAATCAATCCTTCACACTCCAGAATAGTTGAGATAATATCAAACTGTCGTATATGTGTATTTAAATTACAAACCTGGCCAGCTGTGTCACAAAGCTGCAGTTTTACAGGCTTGCCATCAACTGCCACGACCGCTGAAAAAAAAACAATTATACATTTAATCAGCCAATATAACAAATACATTTGTAACCAAAATGGCATTATATACTGTTACGGACTGAATAGTGTTGTAATGGACAAACTATTGAGTATAATAATTACCAGTCTTCCTGTTGCCGCCAATGTATGGCAGAAGACAATTGGCAACATTTTTACGAAAGCTGAATAGAAATGTTTTGTCAGTCTGAGTTTAAAATATACACTGAGTGTACAAAATATTAGGAATACCTCCTTCAAGAAATACTAACCAGGTGAATCCAGGTGAAAGCTATGATCCCTTATTGATGTCACCTGTTAAACCCACTTCAATCAGTGTAGATGAAGAGGAGGAAACAGGTTAAAGAATGATTTTTAAGCCTTGAAACATTGTGTATGTATTGCCATTCAAAGGCTGAATGAAAAAGACAAAAGATTTAAGTGCATTTGAACTGGGTATGGTAGTACGGGCCAGGCACAACGGTTTGAGTGTGTCAAGAACTGCAAAAGTCGGTGCAACTCAATATTGGGAAGGTGTTCCTAATGTTTTGTACACTCAGTGTAGGCTACTCATGAATTCACATAAATGGGCAGTTAAAACCGCACGATAAAAACAAGAACTTGCATAGCCCAAAAATACGAATAATAAGTCCTAATAGCCAATTTCTAAAAAAAGGCACATATTTGTCAAGTTACCTGCAAAATTATCAAAAGCAGTTGGGACATATTCAGTTGGATATCCATTTGTGGTGTAGCTGACAATCAAGCTCGTTTTCCCAACTGCCCCGTCACCGACAAGCACACACTTCACTTTGCGCTCTACGCCACCGGACCGACACTTGGAGCCCGAAAACGACTCTCTGCTCCGAACCCTCCGAGGGGGAACCGGTGGGACCGCCGCCGACACTGCTACAGGTTTATATTCTCCATCGCCCTGGGGAGGCATCGCCTTGTGGTATCGCCAATGGAACCGTCCAGCGACCAGTTAATCCAAGTTTTGCCAAACTATTCGTTTCCTAAATCTGACATCAACTGGAATTTCACAAGAACTGTCCCTTATCTTCTGTAGTGTTTCCATGACTGGAAAAAGTGTAGCCTTTCTATAAAGACGAAGCAGACAACTTGATGTCAATCCCCCACTGTGCATAAATGAATTCCCCAAGCAATAAATCCTATAGGAGAAAATGTTTCCAACCCGTATGATTTGAAGTTCCTTTCCTGAATCTTTTCCAGAGTTTTATTTCGCACACAACCTCCTCAAAAAAAGCACAGCCTCCTACTCGTGAGCAGCATGACATCAGGAAACACCACTGAGTCTGAAAAAAAAGTGCACCATTGACCAATAGCAATAAGCAAGCTTGCCCCCACCCCAAAATATAATAAATAAATACGCTAGAAACATACAGCAAATACATAATTTGTAAGACTTTGTCTGTTTAATGGTTTATAATACTCTTCTATTCATGGTTAAGTTTTAACCGGCGAAATTGTTACATGTGTTGGAAACAATTGTTACATTTGTATCCCTCAGCCTGTTCGATCTCACCAAGGAGTTACAACACAAACATGTGGTTACAACGCACCACTTCTCTCCGATGATACCGCTGCGCCATAGAGTAGCTCAAATCTGCTACCTGGTGGACTTCGACAGGAAATATGATATATTGATTGACCACGTTAGAGAGAAAGATGTAGCGTCATGTCGGCAGCATTAAGACTTCCGGTTTTCAGATTTGCCTTCCAAATAAAAGTATGCGTTAAAACGCTATGTGTTGTTAATAAATCAATTATTTTTGCAGATTTGAATAGCGCATAATGTTAAAATGTTATGATTTTGTAACTACGCCGGGGAAAATTCTAAACTAAAGACAATTAGTGCTTTATATAAGATAAAATAATATAAGGTGGAGCATGAGGTAGAATGGTTAAAGCTTAAATAAATGAATGTAAGGAACATCATATTCTCCAGATCCTATTCATCTAGCACTAAAGTGTATATATGGTGTTATTTCTTGGATGACTGTGGTCTAAATACCCAGAAGCCCTTCCTACTCAACACACTCCATTTTGTCCAAATGCAATACACTGTAGGCATATAAATGACATATTGTCTTATAGAGCAAAAACTATTCTGTTCACCACAGTAAAAGTATTTTAGGGAAAATTCAGTAGGGTCTGTAGAATATATGGTGTCATTTGATGGGGCTCTGAATTATATGGAATGTTGATGGCCTTTTACTCCACCCACTCCATTGGCCACAATGCGAATCACTGTACATGGAATAAAAATGGGCTTATAAAGCAAAAACTATTCTGGGTACTTGTAACAGATGTCTTCGGGAGAAAGAGAGGAGGACCAAAGCGCAGCGTGGTAAGTGTTCATGATGATGTTTAATTAAAACTCAGAACACTAAACAATAAATGACAACGTGAATGTACAAAACCAAAACAGTACCGTGTGGCCCAAACACTCACACGGAAACAAACACCCACAAACCAAAAGTGAAACCCAGGCTACCTAAGTATGATTCCCAATCAGAGGCAACTAACGACACCTGCCTCTGATTGAGAACCATACTAGGCCGAACACAAAAACCAACATAGAAAAACAAACAGACTGCCCTGACCATACTAAAACAAAGAATAAAATAACAGAACTATGGTCAGAACGTGACAGTACTGCAGTAGAACTACTGTAGGGAATACTCAGTAGGGTCTGTAGAATGTATACAACGGCCAGCAACACTTTGTATTATTTTAGATAGTTTTTGCTCTATAAGCCAAAATTTAATTTATAGGCACACCAGTGTATTGCATTAGGACCAATGGAATGGGTTGAGTAGAAAGGGCCACTGGGTATTTAGACCACAGTCATCCATGAAGTAACACCATGTAGATTGTAGTGCTAGAGCAATAGGGTCTGTAGAATATTAAGTTCTTTAAAATAATTTACTTAAGCTCCTACTATTTTTTTTATTTCACCTTTATTTAACCAGGTAGGCCAGTTGAGAACAAGTTCTCATTTACAACTGCGACCTGGCCAAGATAAAGCAAAGCAGTGCGACAAAAACACATACAGGTCGCAGTAGTGGGTAGTATATGGGGCTTTGGTGACAAAATGGATGGCACTGTGATATACTACATCCAATTTGTTGAGTAGAGTGTTGGAAGCTATTTTGTAAATGACATCACTGAAGTCAAGGATCGGTAGGATAGTCAGTTTTACGAGGGTATGTTTGGCAGCATGAGTGAAGGAGGCAATTTTGCGAAATAGGAAGCTGATTCTAGATTTAATTTTGGATTGGAGATGCTTAATGAGAGTATGGAAGGAGAGTTTACAGTCTAGCCAGACACCTAGGTATTTATAGTTGTCTATATATTCTAAGTCAGAACCGTCCAGAGTAGTGATGCTAGTCGAGTGGACGGGTGCGGGCAGCGATCGATTGAAGAGCATGCACTTAGTTTTACATGCATGTTGGAGGCCACAGAAGGAGCGTGGCGTTGAAGCTCGTTTGGAGGCTTGTTAACATAGTGTCCAAAGAAGGGCCAGATGTATACAGAATGGTGTCGTTTGCGTAGAGGTGGATCAAAGAATCACCCGCAGCAAGAGCGACATCATTGATGTATACAGAGAAAAGAGTCGGCCCGAGAATTGAACCCTGAACCCCCATAGAGACTGCCAGAGGTCCAGACAACAGGCCCTCCGATTTGACACACAGAACTCTATCTGAGAAGTAGTTAGTGAAAAAGGCGAGGGACTCATTAGAGAGTCCCTGTTGAGTCTGCCGATTGACAGTCGAAAGCCTTGAACAGGTCAATGCAGTTGCTGCGGGGCCTGCAGAGCTGTTGGGGTAGCCAGGTGGAAAGCATGGCCAGCCGTAGAGAAATGCTTATTGAAATTCTCGATTATTGTGTATTTATCAGTGGTGACAGTGTTTCCTAGTTTCAGTGCAGTGGGCAGCTGGTAGGAGGTACTCTTATTCTCCATGGACTTTACAGTGTCCCAAAACATTTTGGAATTAGTGCTGCAGGATGAAAATTTCTGTTTGAAAAAACTAGCATTTGCTTTCCTAAGTGACTGTGTGTATTGGTTCCTGACTTCCCTGAAAAGTTAAATATGGCGGGGACAATTCGATGCTAGTGCAGTACCCCACAGGGTGTTTTTGTGCTGGTCAAGGGCAAGTCAAATCAAATTTTATTGGTCACATACACATGGCTAGCAGATGTTAGTGCGAGTGTAGCGAAATGCTTGTGCTTCTAGTTCCGAACATGCAGTAATATTTAACAAGTAATCTAACAATTTCACAACAACTACCTTATACACACACACAAATGTAAAGGAATGAATAAGAATATGTACAGTTGAAGTCAGAAGTTTACATACACTTAGGATGGAGTCATTAAAACTTGTTTTTTTAACCACTCCGCAAATTTCTTGTTAACAAACTATAGTTTTGGCAAGTCGGTTAGGACATCTACTTTGTGCATGACACAAGTCATTTTCCAACAATTGTTTACAGACATATTATTTCACTTAATTTACTGTATCACAATTCCAGTGGGTCAGAAGTTTACATACACTAAGTTGACTGTGCCTTTAAATAGCTTGGAAAATTCCAGAAAATTATGTCATGGCTTTAGAAGATTCTGATAGGCTAATTAACATCATTTGAGTCAATTGAAGGTGTATCTGTGCTATGCATTTCAAGGCCTACCTTCAAACTCAGTGTCTCTTTGCTTGACATCATGGAAAAATCAAAAGAAATCAGCCAAGCCCTCAAGAAAAAAATTGTAGACATCCGCAAATCTGGTTCATCCTTGGGAGCAACGTCCAAATGCCTGAAGGTACCACGTTTATCTGTACAAACAATAGTGCGCAAGTATAAACACCATGGGACCACACAGCCGTCATACCGCTCAGGAAGGAGACGCTTTCTGTCTCCTAGAGATTAACTTACTTTGGTGCGAAAAGCTAAAATCAATCCCAGAACAACAGCAAAGGACCTTGTGAAGATGCTGGAGGAAACAGGTACAGAAGTATCTATATCCACAGTAAAACGAGTCCTATATCGACATAACCTCAAAGGCCGCTCAGCAAGGAAGAAGCCACTGCTCCAAAACCGCCATAAAAAAGTCAGACTTCGGTTTGCAAAAGCACATGGGGACAAATATCATACTTTTTGGAGAAAACAAAAATAGAACTGTTTGGCTACAATGACCATCGTTATGTTTGTTGGAAAAAGGGGGAGGCTTGCAAGTGTCACGACTTCCTCTGAAGTCGGCCCCTCTCCTTGTTCGGGCGACGTTACATGAATTACATGTTGTGTATTTAACCCTCTGTTCCCCACATGTTCTTTTCCGGTATTGTTGATTGTTAGAGTTTGTGCACGTTATGTCTGGCGTGCGAAGGGTTTTGTCCCATTTTATTTATTTATTTGTGTTTGTTCTCTGTGATTTTATTATTAAACTGCACTGTTGTAACATCGTCTTTGCTCTCCTCCTCCTGACTTCTCTGCCGCCAGTACGCAAACATTACAGCAAGCCGAAGAACACCATCCCAACCATGAAGCACGGGGGTGGCAGCATCATGGTGTGGGGTGCTTTGCTGCATGAGGGACTGGTGCACTTCACAAAATAGCTGGCATCATGAGGTAGGAAAATAATGTGGATATATTGAAGCAACATCTCAAGACATCAGTCAGCTGACCAGTCAGCTTGGTCGCAAATGGGTCTTCCGAATGGACAATGACCCTAAGCATACTTCCAAAATTGTGGCAAAATGGCGTAAGGACAACACAGTCAAGGTATTGGAGTGGCCATCACAAAGCCCTGACCTCAATCCTATAGAACATTTGTGGGCAGAACTGAAAAAGTGTGTGCGAGCAAGGAGGCCTACAAACCTGACTCAGTTATACCAACTCTGTCAGGAGGAATGGGCCAAAATATACACCAACTTATTGTGGGAAGCTTGTGGAAGGCTACCCAAAATGTTTGACCCAAATAAAACAATTTCAAGGCAATGCTACCAAATAATAAATGAGTGTATGTAAACATCTGACCCACTGGGAATGTGATGAAAGAAATATATCATTCTCTACTATTATTCTGACAATTCACATTCATAAAATAAAGTGGTGATCCTAACTGATCTAAGACAGGGAATTTTTACTAGGATAAAATGTCAGGAACTGTGAAAAACTGAGTTTAAATGTATTTGGCTAAGGTGTATGTAAACTTCCGACTTCAACTGCACATATAAATATATGGATGAGCGACGGCCGTATGGCATAGGCAAGATGCAGTAGATGGTATAGAGTACAGTATATACATATGAGATGAGTAATGTAGGGTATGTAAACATTATATAAAGTGCCATTGTTTAAAGTTACAAGTGATACATTTATTACATCCAATTTTTAATTATTAAAGTGGCTAGAGATTTGAGTCAGTATGTTGGCAGTAGCCACTCAATGTTCGCGATGGCTGTTTAACAGTCTGACGGCCTTGAGATAGAAGCTGTTTTTCAGTCTCCCGGTTCCAGCTTTGATGCACCTGTACTGACCTCGCCTTCTGGATGATAGCGGGGTGAACAGGCAGTGGCTCAGATGGTAGTTGTCCTTGATGATCTTTTTGGCCTTCCTGTGACATCGGGTGGTGTAGGTGTCCTGGAGGGCAGGTAGTTTTCCCCCGGTGATGTGTTGTGCAGACCTCACTACCCTCTGGAGTAGAGGTCGACCGATTATGATTTTTCAACACCGATACTGATTATTGGAAGACCAAAAAAGCCGATACCGATTAATCGGCCAATTTTTTTATTTTATTTGTAATAATGACAATTACAACAATACTGAATGAACACTTATTTTAACTTAATATTATACATCAATAAAATCAATTTAGCCTCAAATAAATAATGAAACATGTTCAATTTGGTTAAATAATGCAAAAACAAAGTGTTGGAGAAGAAAGTAAAAGTGCAATATTTGCCATGTAAGAAAGCTAACGTTTAAGTTCCTTGCTCAGAACATGAGAACATATGAAAGCTGGTGGTTCCTTTTAACATGAGTCTTCAATATTCCCAGGTAAAAAGTTTTAGGTTGTAGTTATTATAGGAATTATAGGACTATTTCTCTCTATACCATTTGTATTTCATTAACCTTTGTCTATTGGATGTTCTCATAGGCACTTTAGTATTGCCAGTGTAACAATATAGCTTCCGTCCCTCTCCTCGCTCCTCCCTGGGCTCGAACCCAGGACAACAGCCACTCACGAAGCAGTTTACCCATGCAGAGCAAGGGAAACAACCACTCCAAGGCTCAGAGCGAGCGAGTGACGTTTGAAACGCTATTAGCGCGCGCTACCTAGCCAGCCATTTCACTTCGGTTACACCAGCCTCATCTCGGGAGTTGATATGCTTGAAGTCATAAACAGTGCAATGCTTGACGCACAACGAAGAGCTGCTGTTAAAACGCACGAAAGTGCTGTTTGAATAATGTTTATCGCCTGCTTCTGCCTACCACCTCTCAGTCAGATACTTGTATGCTCAGTCAGATTATACACAACGCATGACACGCTAGATAATATCTAGTAATATCATCAACCATGTGTAGTTAACTAGTGATTATGATTGATTGATTGTTTTTTTTAAGATAAGTTTAATGCTAGCTAGCAAATTACATTGGCTTACTGAATTTGTGGAGTGCAACAAGAGGCATGACGTTATTGCGTTGGACAAGTTAACTGTGCGGTTGCAAGATTGGATCCCCCGAGCTGACAAGGTGAAAATCTGTAGTTCTGCCCCTGAACGAGGCAGTTAACCCACCGTTCCTAGGCCGTCATTGAAAATAAGAATGTGTTCTTAACTGACTTGCCTAGTTAAATAAAGATTAAATAAAGGTGTAAAAAAAAAAAATTAAATCTGAAAAATCGGTGTCCAAAAATACCAATTTCTGATTGTTATGAAAACTTGAAACCGGCCCTAATTAATCGGCCATTCCGATTAATCGGTAGACCTTTACTCTGGAAGGCCTTATGGTTGTGGACGGAGCAGCTGCCGTACCAGGAGGTGATACAGCCCGACAGGATGCTCTTGATTGTGCATCTGTATAAGTTTGTGTGTGTTTTCGGTGCCAAATTTCTTCAGCCACCTGAGGCTGAAGAGATACTGTTGTGCCTTCTTCACCCCGCTGTCTGTGTGGGTGGACCATTTCAGTTTGTTCTTGATGTGTTCGCAGAGGAACTTAAAACTTTCCACCTTCTCCACTACTGTACCGTTGATGTGGATAGGGGGGTGCTCCCTCTGCTGTTTCCTGAAGTCCACGATCATCTCCTTTGTTTTGTTGACGTTGAGTGTGAGGTTATTTTCCTGACACCACACTTCGAGGGCCCTCACCTCCTCCTTGTAGGCCGTCTCGTCGTTGTTGGTAATCAAGCCTACCACTGTAGTGTCCTACCACTGCAAACTTGATGATTGAGTTGGAGGTATGCGTGGCCACGCAGTCAAGGGTGAACAGGGAGGAGAGGGCTGAGAACGCACCCTTGTGGGGCCCGTGTTGAGGATCAGTGGGATGGAGATGTTGTTTCCTACCCTCACCACCTGGGGGCGGCTCGTTAAAGTCCAGGACACAGTTGCACAGTGCGGGGTCGAGACCCAGGGTACTATGGTGATAAATGCTGAGCTGTAATCGATGAACAGCATTCTTAAATAGGTATTCCTCTTGTCCAGATAGGTTAGGGCAGTGTGATTGCGACGTCTGTGGACCTATTGGGGCGGTAAGCAAATTGGAGTGGGTCTTGGGTGTCAGATAGGGTGGAGGTGATATGATCCTTGACTAGTCTCTCAAAGCACTTTGTGATGACGGAAGTGAGTGCTACGGAGCGATAGTTGTTTAGCAGGTACCTTAGCTTTCTTGGGAACAGGAACAATGGTGGCCCTCTTGAAGCATGTGGGAAGAGCAGACTGGGATAGGGATTGATTGAATATGTCCGTAAACACACCAGCCAACTGGTCTGCGCATGCTCTGAGGACGCGGCTGGGGATGCCGTCTGGGCCAGCAGCCTTGCGAACGTTAACACGTTTAAATGTTTTATTCACGTTGGCCGCGGGGACGGAGAGCCCGCAGGTTTTGGTAGCGGGTCGTGTCAGTTACACTGTATTGTCCTCAAGGCGAGCAAAGAAGTTGTTTAATTTGTCTGGGAGCAAGACGTTGGTGTCCGCGACAGGTTGGTTTTCTTTTTGTAATCCGTGATTGACTGCCATATACATCTCGTGTCTGAGTCGTTGAATTGTGACTCTACTTTGTCTCTATACTAGCTTGTTTGATTGCCTTGCGGAGGGAATAGCTACACTGTTTGTATTTGGTCATGTTTCCAGGTCGCCTTGCCATGATTAAAAGCAGTGGTTCGTGTTTTCAGTTTTGCGCAAATGATACCATCAATCCACGGTTTCTGGTTGGGGAAGGTTTTAATAGTCACCGTGGGTACAACATCACCGTTGCACTTGCTAATAAACTCGCTAACCGAATCAGCGTATACATCAATGTTGTTGTCTGAGGCTATTAGGAACATATCCCAGTCCACGTGATCGAAGCAATCTTGAAGCGTGAAATCAGATTGGTCGGACCAGCGTTGAACAGACCTGAGCACAGGCAATTCCTGTTTTAGTTTCTGTCTATAGGCTGGGAGCAACTAAATGGAATCGTGGTCAGATTTGCCGAAAGGAGGGCGAGGGAGGTCTTTGTATGCATCGTGGAAGTTAGAGTAGCAATGATCCAGAACGCTGCCAGCCCAGGTTGCGCATTCGATATCCTGATAGAATTTAGGGAGTCTTGTTTTCAGATTAGCTTTGTTAAAATCCCCAGCTACAATAAATACAGCCTCAGGATATATGGTTTCCAGAGTCCAATTAAGTTCTTTCAGGGAGGTCGAAGTGTCTGCTTGGGGGGGATATACAGTCGTGGCCAAAAGTTTTGAGAATGACACAAATATGAATTTTCACAAAGTCTGCTGCCTCAGTTTGTATGATGGCAATTTGCATATACTCCAGAATGTTATGAAGAGTGATCAGATGAATTGCAATTATTTGCAAAGTCCCTCTTTGCCATGCAAATGAACTGAATCCCCAAAAAACTTTTCCACTACATTTCAGCCCTGCCACAAAAGGACCAGCTAACATCATGTCAGTGATTCTCTCGTTAACACAGGTGTGAGTGTTGACGAGGACAAGGCTAGAGATAACTCTGTCATGCTGATTGAGTTCGAATAACAGACTGGACGCTTCAAAAGGAGGGTGGTGCTTGGAATCATTGTTCTTCCTCTGTCAACCATGGTTATCTGCAAGGAAACACGTGCCGTCATCATTGCTTTGCACAGAAAGGGCTTCACAGGCAAGGATATTGCTGCCAGTAAGATTGCACCTAAATCAACCATTTATCAGATCATCAAGAACTTTAAGTAGAGCGGTTCAATTGTTGTGAAGAAGGCTTCAGGGTGCCCAAGAATATCCAACAAACGTCAGGACCTTCTCCTAAAGTTGATTCAGCTGCGGGATCGGGGCTTCACCAGTACAGAGCTTGCTCAGGAATGGCAGCAGGCAGGTGTGAGTGCATCTGCACGCACAGTGAGGCGAAGACTTTTGGAGGATGGCCTGGTGTCAAGAAGGGCAGCAAAGAAGCCACCTCTCTCCAGGAAAAACATCAGAGACAGACTGATATTCTGCAAAAGGTACAGGGATTGGAGTGCTGAGGACTGGGGTAAAGACATTTTCTCTGATGAATCCCCTTTCCGATTGTTTGGGGCATCTGGAAAAAAGCTTGTCCAGAGAAGACAAGGTGAGCGCTACCATCAGTCCTGTGTCATGCCAACAGTAAAGCATCCTGAGACCATTCATGTGTGGGGTTGCTTCTCAGCCAAGTGAGTGGGCTCACTCACAATTTTGCCTAAGAACACAGCCATGAATAAAGAATGGTTCCAACACATCCTCCGGGAGCAACTTTTCCCAACCATCCAGGAACAGTTTGGTGACAAACAATGCCTTTTCCAGCATGATGGAGCACCTCGCCATAAGGCAAAATAAATAACTAAGTGGCTTGGGGAACAAAACATTGATAGTTTGGGCCCATGGCCAGGAAACTCCCCAGAACTTAATCCCTTTGAGAACTTGTGGTCAATCCTCAAGAGGCAGGTGGACAAACAAAACCCACAAATTCTGACAAACTCCAAGCATTGATTATGCAAGAATGGGCTGCCATCAGTCAGGATGTGGCCCAGAAGTTAATTGACAGCATGCCAGGGCGGATTGCAGAGGTCTTGAAAAAGAAGGGTCAACACTGCAAATATTGACTCTTTGCATTAACTTCATGTAATTGTCAATAAAAGCCTTTGACACTTATGAAATTCTTGTAATTATACTTCAGTATTCCATAGTAACATCTGACAAAACTTTTAGGCACGACTGTACACGGCTGTGATTATAATCGAAGAGAATTATCTTGGTAGATAATGCCGTTGGCATTTGATTGTAAGGAATTCTGGGTCAGGTGAACAAAAGGACTTGAGTTCCTGTATGCTGTTTTGATCACACCACGACTCGTTAATCATACACCCCCGCCATTCTTCTTACCAGAGAGATGTTTGTTTCTGTCTACGTGATGCGTGAAGAAACTGGGTGGCTGTACCGACTCTGATAACATATCCCGCGTGAGCCATGTTTCCGTGAAACAGAGAATGTTACACTCTCTGATGTCTATCTGGAAGGCAACCCTTGCTCGAATTTCGTCTACCTTGTTGTCAAGAGACTGGACATTGGCGAGTAGTTTACTCGGGAGCGGTGAGCAATGTGCCCGTCTACGGCGCCTTACCAAAAGGCCGCTCCATCTGTGGCGTAGTTATTTTGGGTCGCCTACTGGGATCCGATCCAGTGTCCTGGGTGGTGGTCCAAACAGAGGATCCTCTTCGGGAAAGTCGTATTCCTGGTCGTAATGTTGATAAGTTGACGTTGCTCTTATATCCAATAGTTCTTCCCGGCTGTATGTAATAAGACTCAAGATTTCCTGGGGTAACAATGTAAGAAATAATACATAAAAAAACTAAATACTGCATAGTTTTCTAAGAACGTGAAGCGAGGCAAACATCTCTGTCTGCGCCATAGTCGAGTGAACAAAGGGTTATATCTGTTCTTAGTTCTAAAATTTATGAAAGGATCATGCTTATTTAAAATGGTGAGGAAAGCACTTTTAAAGAACAACCAAGCATCCTCTACTGACGGGATGAGGTCAATATCCTTCCAGGATACCCGGGCCAGGTTGATTAGAAAGGCCTGCTCACAGAAATGTTTTCGGGAGCCTTGACAGTGATGAGGTGTGGTCGTTTTATCACAGACCCATAACAGACGCAGGCAATGAGACAGTGATCACTGAGATCCTGGTTGAAAACAGCAGAGGTGTATTTAGAGGGCAAGTCGGTCAGGATTATATCTATGAGGGTGCCCTTGT
The DNA here is from genome assembly GCF_057628025.1 of Oncorhynchus mykiss. Lineage (NCBI taxonomy): Eukaryota > Metazoa > Chordata > Actinopteri > Salmoniformes > Salmonidae > Oncorhynchus > Oncorhynchus mykiss. The sequence goes on along the minus strand of NC_143041.1, from coordinate 31,316,272 downwards.
TTACAGATTTGGTGTTGTACCTGGTAGGTTCCTTGATAATTTGTGTGAGATTGAGGGCATCTAGCTTAGATTGTAGGCTGGCCGGGGGTGTTAAGCATATCCCAATTTAAGTCACCTAGCAGTACGAACTCTGGCGATAGACGAGGGGCAATCAATTCACACATGGTGTCCAGGGCACAGCTGGGACCTGAGGGGGGTCTATAACAAGCGGCAACAGTGAGGGACTTATTTCTGGAGAGATGGAGAGATTGATCTTTAAAAGTAGAAGCTCAAACTGAGCATAGACCTGGATAGTATGCCAGAACTCTATAGGCACTCTACAGTATATTGCAATTCCTCTCCCTTTAGCAGTTCTGTCTTGATGGAAAATGTTGTAATTGGGGATGGAAATTTCGGAATTTTTGGTGGCCTTCCTAAGCCAGGATTCAGATGCAGCTAGAACATCTGGGTTGGCGGAGTATGCTAAAGCAGTGAATAAAGCAAACTTAGGGAGGAGGCTTCTGATGTTAACATGCATGAACCCAAGGCTTTTACAGTTGCAGAAGTCAACAAATGAGAGCGCCTGGGGAATGGGAGTGGTGCTGGGGCTGCAGGGCCTAGGTTAACCTCTACATCACCAGAGGAACAGAGGAGGAGTAGGATGAGGGTACGGCTAAAGGCAATAAGAACTGGCTGTCTAGTGCGTTAGGAACAGAGAATAAAAGGAGCAGATTTTTGGCTGTGGTAGGACAGATTCAGGGCATAGTATACAGACAAGGGTATGGTAGGGTGCGAGTACAGTGGGATAAACCTAGGCATTGAGTGATGATGAGAGAGGTTGCATCTCTGGAGGCGCCAGTTAGAGGTCGACCGATTATGGTTTTTCAATGCCGATACCTATTATTGGAGGACCAAAAAAACGCGATAACGATTAATCGGACAATTTTTTAAAATATAATATATATATATATATATATATATTTGTAATAATGACAGTTACAACAATACTGAATGAACACTTATTTTAACATATTATATAATACATCAATAAAAGTATATTTAGTCTCAAATAAATAATGAAACATGTTCAATTTGGTTTAAATAATGCAATGTGTTCGAGAAGTGTTCGAGAAGAAAGTAAAAGTGCAATATGCGCCATGTAAAAAAGCTAATGTTTAAGTTTCTTGCTCAGAACATGACAACATATGAAAGCTGGTGGTTCCTTTTGAACAAGAGTCTTCAAGGGGGCTATCTGAGGCATGTTGAGCAGTACTAGGGGCTCCACATTAAAATAAAACAATGAGCTCTCCCCTGAACAACAGTATACAAGGCGTATTGACATGAGAGAGAGGCATAAAGCAATCACAGGTGTTGATTGGGAGAGTTAAGACAACAACGGGTGAGACAACAATGGGTAAACGGCTGAGACATCAAAAATGGGTAAATCGCGATGAATGGTTAGAGGGGGTCAGTTAGCTACACACAGGGCCTGAGTTCGAGGCTGGGACCGACAGATAAACAAAATGAAGTACCATGTTATTAATGAACAGTCCAGCAGGCATCAGCTGTGTAGCTGAGTGAACATAGGGTCCAATGAAGGGTCCAATGAGCAGCAATTCTTCCTTTGGTCACCTTTCCTTCCAGTTCTCTGCTGCCACTGACTGGAACGAACTGAGAACTGGAACGAACTGAGAACAAATGAGAACTTCTCAACTAGCTTACCTTCTACACCTGCATTACTTGCTGTTTGCGGTTTTAGAATGGGTTTCTGTACAGCACTTTGAGATATCAGCTGATGTACGAAGGGCTATATAAATACATTTGATTTGAAATAAAGGTGAAATAAAAAAATAATAAAAAAATAGATGAAACAGGAAGCCATTCGGTAGTTGATTACTACGCTAGGCGAGCGGGAGACACGGCGTTCAGGAAGCCAAGTTAGCGGGCCGGGGCTAGCAGATGAATCATCACCAACATCCTTGATGCAGAGGCCGGTTGATAGCACATCGGCCGAATTACGTCAGCAGACCAGTAGTGATGGATTGGCAGGTATTATCCGGGCTAAAGCGGCTGGTGTCCAAGCTAAAGATAAAGACCGCTAGCAGTGGCTAACAAGGACTAAATAGCTAGTAGCTAACTAGCTGTCTAGCTTCAGATGGCTAGCTCTTGATGGAGGTTCCAGTTATAAGGTCTAAAAAATAGCAGATCCGTACCACATGGGTGAGGTGGGTTGCAGGAAGGTATATTTAATTCGAAAATTGAAAAAAAGAGATTGAAATATAATGAAATGTATACAAAAAAAGAAAAATACAGAATATTTACATGGGACAAAAACAAACACGTCTTACTGCTGCGCCATCTTTGAATTAATTATTTTACAATGTGCTCCACCTTATAATATTATAATTGTTTTATTTTCTTAAATATAAATAATTTTTGGTTTATATTTTTCCCCGATTTAGTTAATTTTGTAACAATATTTTAACATTATGCACTATGCAAAGCTTCAAAAATGATTGATACACATAGCTTTTTACCGCAGACTTTTATTTTGAAAGCAATATCGGAAGTCTTGATCTTACTGCTGGGACACTGTTGCTGCCATGAAGCGAATGAGACAAATCATGCATTTAGTGTTTCTTGGACCGACAGATGAATGCAATTTAATTACGTTTTCCATGGTATTTTTTTTTTCATGGTACGCAAAACTATTTTAATTGCAAATTAGTGATATGGCAGGAGAACGATTTACATGGAACGTTTGCCTCAAAGTCTTGCTCTACTCGAGACAAATTTTAAAGTTACAACCTTGACGCACGTTGGAATTTGTTGTGACAGACAGCTAGACAGGTATTAAAGAAAGAAATACGACAGAAATACGACAAAATCAACATTACTTGGAAAATAGTAAAATTACCACTATCGCAGAAACAGCTGTTGCTCTTGGGTTTTTGGAGAAGGCCAAACACAGGCAACTACAGAGTCATTAGTTCCCCAGCAAAGTGGGAGGCAAACCTCAGTTGGACATCCCAAGTCTTCCTGAGTTAGCATGTGGAAAATGACAACTTCCTACAGCACGTGCACCGAATACAACAGGGTTCCGGTCCAAACACTTAAAAGACACACCCTATCCCCACAGCCCTCAAATTAAGTGGACACTTCTGACGAGTATACACTTGCAGGGTGAGGAAGGAATGATTTTTAAATGGACCACCATTGTCCAGAAATTGGTCTCTCGTTCATCCCTGGAGAGACAAATTTCCAGTGTTTTCAGCCACCGGTAGCTTGTGGGTGCTGTATATGCGCTACAGTCAATTGAGTGCATGTCTACTTATTAAATATAATTATTAATATATGCCTACTGTATGATAGCTAGCACATGAATTAGCTACCGAACATTAGCCTGAGACGTGTTTGTGCCGTCATGTGCATTATCCTCAAAGATGGCGATGGGTATTCCCCCAAGGGTATAAGGCGAGAGTAAGTGGGCGAAGGTGTGTCTTTTAAGTGTTTGGGCCGCTGGCCTGGTGTGGGCCGCTGGCCTGGTGTAGGCCTTACTGTGAAATGCTTACTTACGAGCACTTACTTACGAACCCTCTCTTCTAAAGTTATCTGCCGAAATTGTTGCAACCCCTTTTACTAGCCTATTCAACCTCTCTTATGTATCGTCTGAGATTCCCAAAGATTGGAAAGCTGCCGTGGTCATTCCCCTCTTCGAAGGGGGTGACACTCTAGACCCAAACTGCTACAGACCTATATCTATCCTACCTGCCTTTTTAGGGTCTTCGAAACCCAAGTTAACAAACAGATCACCGACCATTTCGAATCCCACTGTACCTTCTCCGCTATACCTCAGCCACGCTCAAGGTCTTAAATGATATCATAACCGCCATCGATAAGAGACAATATTGTGCAGCCATATTCATCGACCTGGCCAAGGCTTTCGACTCTGTCAATCACCACATTCTTATCGGCAGACTCAAAAGCCTTGGTTTCTCAAATGACTGCCTCGTCTGGTTCACCAACTACTTCTCTGATAGAGTTCAGTGTGTCAAATCGGAGGGCCTGTTGTCCGGACCTCTGGCAGTCTGTATGCGGGTGCCACTGGGTTCAATTCTCGGGCCGACTCTCTTCTCTGTATACATCAATGATGTCACTCTTGCTGCTGGTGATTCTCTGATCCACCTCTACGCAGACGGCACCATTCTGTATACTTATGGCCCAGACGAGCTTCAATGCCATACAAATCTCCTTCCGTGGCCTCCAACTGCTCTTAAATGCAAGTAAAACTAAATGCATGCCCTTTAATCGATCGCTGCCCGCACCTGCTCGCCCGTCCAGCATCACTACTCTGGACGGTTCTGACTTAGAATATGTGGACAACTACAAATACCTAGGTGTCTGGTTAGACTGTAAACTCTCCTTCCAGACTCACATTAAGCATCTCCAATCCAAAATTAAATTAGAATTGGCTTCCTATTTCGCAAGAAAGCATCCTTCAATCATGCTGCCTAACATACCCTCGTAAAACTGACCATCTCGACTTCGGCGATGTCATTTACAAAATAGCCTCCAACACTCTACTCAACAAATCGGATGCAGTCTATCACAGTGCCATCCATTTTGTCACCAAAGCACCATATACTACCCACCACTGTGACCTGTATGTTCTCGTTGGCTGGCCCTCGCTTCATTCTCGTCACCAAACCCACTGGCTCCAGGTCATCTACAAGTCTTTGCTAGGTAAAGCCCCGGCTTATCTCAGCTCCCTGGTCACCAAAGCAGCACCCACCCGTAGCATGCGCTCCAGCAGGTATATTTCACTGGTCATCCCCAAAGCCAATTCTTTCTTTGGCCGCCTTTCCTTACAGTTCTCTGCTGCCAATGACTGGACCGAACTGCAAAAATCACTGAAGCTGGAGACTCATATCTCCCTCACTAACTTTAAGCACCAGCTGTCAGAGCAGCTCACAGATCACTGCACCTGTAAATAGCCTATACAACTACCTCATCCCCATATTGTATTTATTTATTTTGCTCCTTTGCACCCCAGTATCTCTACTTGCACATTCATCTTCTGCACATCTATCACTCCAGTGTTTAATTGCTATATTGTAATTACTCCACCATGGCCTATTTATTGCCTTACCTTAACTCATTTGCACACAATGTATATATACCTTTTTCCTACTGTATTATTGACTTTGTTTATTCCATGTGTAACTCTGTGTTGTTGTGTGTCGAACTGCTTTGCTTCATCTTGGCCAGGTCGCAGTTGTAAATGAGAACTTGTTCTCAACTAGCCTACCTGGTTAAATAAAGGTTAAATAAAACATTTAGTTAAAATTAACCAACAATGCAGTTCAATAAGTAGTTAACCCTTGTGTGGTGTTCAGGTCTGTGGGACCCATTTTCAATGTTTACTAAAATAAAATTATGCAATGAATTGGCCTTGTAAAATAACACATTTTCATTGAGTCCACACTGCACCCCTCTACACATTTATTTTACATATGAGGTGTTCAGGTCCATCGTGTGTATGGGTGAAAATAAGTAAAAGGTCTTCCTCTTCCCTGGGCTTGCTGTTTCAAAATAGCACCAAGAACCTGCCTGGCTCCTGCTTTTCTCGCACTCTTAGTCTTTGTAGTGTGTGAAACTAGACAATGTCTTGCAGGAACCGCACAATATTATTACAATACATTATTTTTGATATATCGTTTAAAAAAAATAATATTTCTGGACTGCACTAATTTGGTCGGAAGGAGATAGATCAAACTAATTTACATGCATACTTTGGGGTTCTTCTCCTTGCTGGTGTTTTCAAATCCAATGGGGAATCCACAGAATCCCTGTGGGATGCAGATACTGGCAGAGAACTTTTCCATACAACATTTCTGTTCCACCTTATTTCCAGGAATATCCACTTCGATAACCGAGACACCAGACCAGCTCTGTGGCAGAGAGAAAAGCTAGCTGCAGTCAGGTCATTGTGGGACAAGTGGGTGGACCGCCTTCCCTTGTTTTACAACCCTGGGCCCAATATTACTGTTGTAGAGCAGCTTATGCCATTTAGGGGCAGCTGCCCCTTCAGGCAGTTCATACCGTCTAAACCAGCAAAATATGGAATCAAGATCTGGGCTGCCTGTGATGCTGCTTGTGAACTTGCAAGTGTATACGGGGAAGCCAGGTGGAGGCCCTGAGAAGAACCAAGGGATGCATGCGGGTTGTCCTGGACGTGTCACAAGGACTCCGTGGCCACAACATCACGTGTTAACTTTTTACTTCGCACAATCTGGGACAGGAGCAACTCAAGAGGAAGCTGACGATGGTAGGAACAGTATGAAAAAACAAGCCACCTCCCACCTCAGCTGTTGAATACACGGAACAGGCCTATCAATTCCTTCGTGCATTTGATTAATCAGTGATGTGAGAGGAGCACACTAAACGGCTGGGATCATCCCACTGCTGCCACCAGTGTAACTACTGTGGCGTAACAGTTGGAGAGGGGCTTGAACTTGCAAACCTGTTGCAGGACAAGCACACTACCAAAGGTCCAGATCCCTTGGTAAGAGGATGTGGTCTGCTTTTGGGTAGTAGCAAAAATATGCTGGGATCCATAGTGAGCGTCCTGTGTCCATCAGAGCCTTGAGTGTAGTTATGATGTGCAACATTGTTGATGATAATGTTACTCTGCTATGATTCCAGCTCATGCTGACATTGTGATGACTTTTTTCCAGTATTTCAGAGCCAGTTGGCAAGGACAAATAACTTTTATCCCTACGATCCTCCATCTGATTAAGGACCAAATGGGACTGAGCTTGACCCCTGCTCCCTCAGTTCAGGGGTTAAACTATGCAAGCTCTGTGGCTAACTTGGTCAGAAAGTCTGCTCTAAATGCCATGCAGTCCTACTGCAGCAAAGAACACCAGACGACTAAAGACTGGAAACACTGTCACAAGAAAGAGTGTTGCAAGCAAGGTGATTATTGTTCACCCTTAGACCAGGGGGGGGCAGGACCGAGTTTGGGAAACCCCTACCCTGGACTGTTAAACTATTTGAAATTGTGTGTTCCCCCGCCTTGAAAGATAAACGTTCAATTAATCTTTAGTGCAGTGCAGTGCCTGAGGAACATCAAAAAGAAGAGTCAAGTGAAACAGTGGGGTACGCACAGAATAGCATGGAACGTACCTCTTCAGTTGATGGTAAAAAGTTAGACTGCGTTGTATTTACTTATCTAGTGCTTTCGTTAAGGCGGGTCATCAAAAGCAGAGGGAAGGGAGAAAATATTTGGCATTAGACACAGCCTAAATATTAGTCTATACATTATTGCCGTTTCTGTTGTATGAAAGTATGAATCTTTTTCAACAGATGAGACAGAACTTGCTTTATCATAACCGAAAAGCAAAATACCTAATATTAGTCCATTGTTTGTTTGCTTCAAATCCAGTTTAAAAAGGTTGCTATAATGGAATGCCATTTAAGCATTACATATCAATAAATGCAATTTGCATGTTAAAATGTCATGATGCACCTTCCACAATTGTTTGTGTCCATTCTTTAAACTAAGGTCAAAGTTATCGCAAATCCATGTTCATAGGCTGGAGTGTTTACAGACATATTTAATCTCTCCCTATCCCAGTCTGCTGTCCACACATGCTTCAAGATGGCCACCATTGTTCCCCTACCCAAGAAAGCAAAGGTAACTGAATTAAATGACTATTGCCCCGTAGCACTCACTTCTGTCATCATGAAGTGCTTTGAGAGGCTAGTTACCCCCACCCCTGCCTTCACTGGACCCCCTTGACCCACTTCAATTTGCTTACTGCCCAATAGATCCACTGACGCACTGCCCTATCCCATCTGGACAAGAGGAATACCTATGTAAGAATGCTGTTCATTGATTATAGCTCAGCATTCAACACCATAGTACCCTCCAATCTCATCATTAAGCTTGAGGCCCTGGGTCTGAACCCCGCCCTGTGCAACTGGGTCCTGGACTTCCTGACGGGCCCCAATGGTGGTGAAGATAGGAAACACCTCCACTTCACTGGGGCTCCACAAGGGTGTGTGCTCAACCCCCTCCTGTACGCCTCCAACTCAATCAACAAGTTTGACGACAACAGTAGTAGGCCTGATTACCAACAATGATGAGACAGCACCACAGGGAGGTAGGTGGTGAGGGCCCTGGGTAGGCGGTGCAATGAAAATAACCTCTCAACGTCAACAACACAAAGGAGCCTATCGTGGACTTCCAGAAACAGCAGAGGGAACACACACCCCTATCCACATTGACAGGATTGCAGTGGAAGGCTCAGGAGACTTAAGAAATTTGGCTTGGCACCTAAAACCCTCAAACTTTTATAGATGCAAGTCAGTTATGAACAAATTTTTATTTACAATGAAGACCTACCAAGGCCAACCCTAACCCGGATGACGCTGGGCCAATTGTGTGCCACCTGATAGGACTCCCAATCAATGCCGGTTGTGATACAGCCTTGAATCGAACCCGGGTCTGTAGTAACGCCTCTAGCACTGAGATGCAGTGCCTTAGACTGCTGTGCCACTCGTATCACCGCCCGCAACCGGAGGGCTCTCCAGAGAGTGGTGCAGTCTGCCCAGCGCATCACCAGGGGCACACTACCTGTCCTCCAGGACACTTACTCGATGTCACAGGAAGGCCAAAAAGATAAAGGACAACAACCACCTGAGCCACTGCCTGTTCACCCCACTATCATCCAGAAGGCGAGGTCAGTACAGGTTCATCAAAGCTGGGACCGAGAAACAGCACTCTCTCAAGGCCATCAATCTGTTAAACAGCGATCACTAGCACATTTAAGGCTACTGCCCTTTATGAAGACTTGACATCACTGGCCACTTTAATAATGGAACACTAGTCACTAATAATGTTTACATATTTTGCATTCCCATCTCATGTCTATACCGTATTCTATTATACTGCATCTAGTCTATGCCACGCTGACATTGCTTGTCCAAATATTTATATATTCCTAATTCCATTCCTCTATTTAGAAGTGTGTATTGTTAGATATTACTGCACTGTTGGAGCTAGAAACAAGCATTTCGCTAAACACGCATGTCCAATAACATTTGATGAATCAGGTGAAATGATGACTAGTTCATAATCTTGCCATACCCTGATAAAAGCTTTAACGAGGGAGATCACAATTGGATAAGTGAATATTTAATTGTGCACAATGGGGCAAAATAACATTTAAAACAAGAACATAATGACCGACTGCTTACGTGTGCTTAGTTGGTAGACCAAATATACAGTACGTATCAACTATTGAAACAAAATCCACAGTGAATTGATTAGTCTATTTTAGCATTAAAACATGACTGTTCTTAAATAGCACTTAAAATGACCAAAAACTGAATGAGAAAAGACATCCGAGGTACATAGTTACTAATAAAACTCAGATGCACAAGGTTGCATGATGAATGTTCCACTCCACGTTACACCATTTTCTTGACTTCAGCAGCAAAGAGTTATCAAAATTGAATATGTACAAAAAATAGTCGCAATAATGACAAATTGGTAAGCCTTGCAACACAATCCTAAGTAACATTCAATCTGGAGATTATTCATAACAGTTAAATTGACTGTAAAAACCATTTAAAGAATAAGGTTAGGAATCTTGAATGTCTGCTTGTAGGGTTGTGTGGACAAACATGCACTGAGAAATGATAGGATAACATCTTAAAACCTACATCAGAAAAATGAAATGCTTCAATAAAAAGAAATTGTCAGTCAGACTGCCTCATTTAATATCAAGCAAGAGAGTCATTTAAAAACAAATAAAACTGCTAAAATACAGCATTTCCCCTAGTATCAAATCACCATTAAGGTGATTAGGAGGGGTCCCCGACTTGCCGATTAAAATGTACAGGTTCAGAGTCCCAATGTAACGGGTCACAACAGAGCAAGTTCCCCTGTGACTATTAAAAAAATAAAATAAAAAAGATTGCAGGCATAAATATTTACGTCGTCTTCCTGAATCCTTTCAAGATGGGGTAGATGTTTTCAAATGCTTCATAAATTTCTCCTCTGACCTTTGCACCTTGAAATAAGCAGCAAAAGGGATAGTAAAGTTACATTTGACAACAAATGCCCTTACTCTATGTTATTATGAAAGGGAGAAAAACCTCACCTGTTAATACAACTTTGCCTGAAACGAATATCAGCAGGACAATTCTGGGTTTGATCATTCTGTAGATTAGCCCAGGGAACAACTCAGGTTCATAACTGGAAAAATAAGGGAAACAAATTAGGCCTAGTTCTGATCTTTGCTCCCAGTACTAAATCACTTTAGAATACCAATCTTAGTATTATAAACAATGTACAAAATATGGCAGAATTACCAGTATAAGAATGCATCCCATCAGATATTACAGGCTTTAATTTTGCAGTAGTGAATGTGACAAACCTGCTGAACTGTTGGTGAGTTAGTACAAGTCCCTCTAACCGAATGGGGAATTTGACGTCACAGCTGCCCACCATGTTCTGAATCTTGAAATCAAGAAATTTGGCTGGGAAGCCCAACTTCTGCACAACTCTGGCGTATTTCCTGGCCGCCAAGCGGGACTGCTCTTCACTAAAGGGGTAGGGGAGAGCATGGGGAGGTCTTTAAACAGATTTTGTTTTGACATGTTTTGTGTTCATTAAAAAAAAAAAGATAATAACCTTTTGGCTCCCGTGCAAACCATTTTTCCAGAACTGAAGATAAGTGCAGTTGTTCTTGGCTCTCGTATTCTCATGATTACAGCAGCAAATCGCTGTAAGACAAGAACAGTTGAGAAAGTTTAACATTTTGTCAATAGAACAGTGTCTTGGTGGGACATTCTCAGACCCGAAGCAACATGCCTTGTGGGCTTATTCTAGTTACATTTTAGTCTGGTCCTATTTCACCTTTCTCTGGGCCCTGACAATGATTTGTGCAAATGAAGAATAACAACTTATGCTTACCTTGGGGTTGTACTCAGCATTTCTAGCTCGCAGTGCTATTGTTTTCAAGTCAAGTTTGCAGCCCAAGTTCACAGTGGATACGATGTTCCTAAAAAAAAGGAAGGAAATAAACCATGCCATCAGGATGGAGATTCTCGCTGTTGATATGGTCACATCACTATTCACCTTCATCTATTAGCTTCTTGTATTTCAGCTTTATATGAGTACAGGAGACTAATGAACTGTTCAGGAACACTTACTGTAACTGAGGGACAATCCCAGAACTCTCAGAGGCAGGAGTGGCAGGTGTGATGGGTGTCATGGGGGTTAGCGGTGTAGCAGTGTAGAGGGGAGTGTTTCCTGGCAGTGTGGTGGTGGTGACTGTTTGGGAGTGATAAAGCTGTGGTGTCTGTCCCAAACCCCCTGGCACCCCAGCCTGCTGGGCCGAAGCCTGCTGCTGTTGTTGTTGCCGCTGCTGCTCTTCCAGGAGAGACAAGCTGTTTGTGTTCGTGACAGGTTGGGGAGTCAGACCACTGCCATAGGGCATCATGGGGCTGAAAATGGGCATACCAGGAGTCATTGCCCCCTTTGACAGATGGAAGAACAATCTCTCAATTAGGCTAGTTGAATCTAAAAACATTTGAGCAATGTTGTTCCTGTGTTGACAACAATAACGTCTCACTCAAATTTGTTACCTGAGGGGAGGCAAGACCCTGGAAAGGAGGCAAACTGTTGTTCTGCTCCATGTCCTCAAATTATGAAGCGTTCACTTGACTGGCCGTCTCAAAGGCCTGCAATTCTCTGAGGAGTAGGATTGATAATTTCGACAATTCATGAATCGCAATAGCAGAGCGTAGCAGCGAACCCCTTAGATCGCTTCTTTTGACCAGAAAGAACAGACAAATCACATACAGAAAGTTGGCTAAGCATTGAGACAGGGGAAATCGGTGGCAAACACTTGTCAATGGAAACTTGACCAATCACTCAACTAGACCACATAATGGCAGCAGTACCTAACTAACTATAGACAGCTAATTTATCTAATTAGTTAACCTTTGCAGCCAGACAGTCAGCTAACAAACGTTAACTAAGTTAGCTACCGCTACAGTGGCGCGCGAACTTTAACATAACTATCTAGCACTTTAACACCACGCATTGAAATTCAATGCAACTTTGCAATGTATGCTTTTGTTTACAGAAACCCTGCAACTTCGTGTGAACGTAAAAAAACAGTTTGGCGCAAATTTCGCACCTGACTTGCAGTTGGCCAGGTTAGCGTAGTAGTTACGTTAGCCAACGCAATCTAGCTACTGCCATGGCAACACTCGTGTGGTCGTTAGTGTTTTGCTCACTAAGTGATGCTGTTGTGTTGAGAAGGGACTCCGTAAATATGTCAAATACTCACCCCAGTCTCTATAACATTCAAAGGAGCTTTGGCTAGCTGATGGTTCCACGGATTCAAGCACTTGTTCTAAACAGCGACATCAGTGACCACTTCCGGTGTCAAAGTTCCTAAGCCTTTTCCGATGAGGTTTAACCGCGGGTTCCTAATACATTCTTGATTATTTTCTCTGAAAAGGTACAAGGGCACAGTTCCCCCAAATCAAAAACAGAAAGTGCTGTTCAAGAAAAAATAAAATATTATATATTTTCTTGGCCTGAGCGTGTGTAGTCTTTGATTAAATTTAACGGCGGTTGGCATCCAATACATTTTGCATTACCGCCACCTACTAGACTGGCGTAGGCCCTTACACTTCCCTTAAAAAATAATAACAAAATAAAAATAAGAAATAAATACCCTACCGTCTAACAGTACACTAACATTTGTTTTAATTTTTATAAAAATACTCCACTTTCTATCTATTTAGCCCTACTTGAGACCAACAGCCTGAAAAATGGGACACTACCAATTAAAACATCACATAAATCTTTTGATGTCAAGTCTCACACACACACATACCTTTTGCAGCTGCCACCACAACCTATTTTCTGTGACTATGTTCCATCCCTGCAGTACAGTTGATAACCATTGCTATAAATGCCAAAAATCCAATCTTCCTGAAACATATATCACTTGTTGGTTTATCCCTCGTACTGGTACAGATATAATACTCACAGCACTCCTCTCCCTCCCCCTTGACCTTTCTCTACTTTCTTCACTGCCTCAGTATATGACAACTTCTGCACTATTCTAACCCTGGAAACCTCAACCTGCTTCTCGCACGGGACATTTCTGATCCCCAGCCACATGGGCACCCCTACAATTAACACTCACCACTACTTTCCCCGATGCTACACATTCCTTTGTCTCATGCCCTTCTGCACACCTAGGAACCTCCCTCCTCCACACTGCTGCCACATGCCCATAAACTTGGCACCTGTAACAGCGTAATGTATTTGGTACAAAAGCTCGTACAGGAGGGTGGGTGTAATTTGTGGAACGTTCCAACAGGAATATGTTCCAAAAACTTTGTAAATAAGAAGGTTGCCAACAAACAACGTATACAGAGTTGTATAGCGGCCAGGTGAATTAGCTAGGTGAATTGATTATGCTACTTTGTATACATTGTTTGTTAGCAACTTTGTACTTTAAGACGTTTTTGGAACAGACTCCTGTTGGAACGTTCCACAAATTATACCCACCCCGTACAGGATAACTTATATATCATAACATCACTTTGTCAGGCAGACTCAACATCAAAACTCAAAAGAACCGACAATGACTCTTTCTCCAGTCACACCACCCGGTCTGCGTCACACCAAACGAGGAGCATCACAAACACTGGGAATCTTCCCATTCGGTTGGTCAGCTTTCACATTTACCGCTACCCCAGCAATCACTCATTTTAATGGCACCCTTTTCTTGAGAGCAAAACAATTCACGTCTCTTGCCCCCATTCATTTAGCACAGAGCACCTGCTCCCTCTGACCAGCAGAAACACAATCACCACAAGACCACTTCTGGTTCCCCTCACCGATTCCACAGCAGTAACTGTTTTCACCCACCTTGAAACTACAAATGGATCAGCCAAAAGGCAAGGGTCCACTTTGTCCAAAAACTTCACTCCTGTCAGACTCATCTTTATCCTGACCCATGTGTAGTCTTCCTGGCCTGAGCATGCTTAGATAGGATTTTTGCTTTTATGGCATAGGTTGTAGTGCACATGCCTTGATCCACATGGTCACTGGTTCAACGCCTGCTTCTGCAGTTGCCCCTCAATTACATTGGTGGCAGCAGAAGAATAATCCCTGGTTTCTGTTCTTTGTCAGAAGCATTCCCCTGGCTGCATAGGGGTTTTAATGTGTAGTACACCTCTGAGTTACGTATGAAAATATTACCACAAATAGGTCTGGACAGTTATGGCACAGCGGGGTTGTGGATCCAGTTCTGAATGTCCAAACTCAATCTCTACAGTTGTAAACACCCCTATTTGGCAAAAAGTATTATTGCGAGCTTTAACCAACTCTCTTCTAAAGGAGCCAATTCCAATCATGGGACCAATGGCATATACACTGTGTACAAAACATTAGGAACACCTGCTCTTTCCATGACAGACTGACCAAGTGAAAGCTATGATGCCAACTGTTACATCCACTTCAGTGTAGATCAAGGCTGCCCAACCCTCTTCCTGGAAATCTGTCATGTAGTTTCAGTCCAACCCTAATTTAGCATATCCGATCCAGCTAGTTAAGGTCTGGTTGAGCAGCTAATTAGTAGAATCAGGTGTTAAATTAGGGTTGGACTGAAAACCCACAGGACAGTAGATCTCCAGGAAGAGGGTTGGGCAGCCCTGGTGTAGATGAAGGGGAGGAGAGGTTAATGAAGGATTTTAAAACTTTGAGACATGGATTGTGCCCCATTCAGAGGGTGAATGGGCAAGACAAATTATTAAGTGCCTTTGAACTGGGGTATTGTAGTAGGTGCCATGTGCACTGGTTTGAGTGTCAAGAACTACAGCACTGCAGGGTTTCCACACTCAACAGTTTCCTATCCATATCAAGAATGGTCCACCACCCAAAGGACATCCAGCCAACTTTATACAACTGTGAGAAGCATTGAATCAACATGGGCCAGCATCCCTGTGGAACGCTTTCAACACCTTGTAGAGTCCATGCCTCAACAAATTGAGCCTGTTCTGAGGGCAAAACAGGGTGCAACTTAATATTAGGCAGGTGTTCCTAATGTTTTATACACTGTGTTTGTTGGTTTTTCTAAACAGTTGTAATCATTTTAATCAAATACATATTCAAACATTTAATGTTTAATAAAAATGGTCACTGACAAAATTAACTACAGGGAACATTTTTCTTCAGCAAGAATGTAAAAAGAAAAGCAGGAGATAGGTCCAAAATATGAAAAATACAGACAAAAGTGGGAGGTTGACAGCGGCAGGTTGTTCAGTCCTTCCTGAGAGGGACTGTCTCTTCTTTGATGCCATCCTTGGTGACGATGCAGATCCTGAGGGCATCCCCGGTGTACACATCTCTCTCAGCAGCAGAGATGAAGACATCTTTGACCAGCTGCACAGCCTTCTCCTGGCTCAGGGGCAGGTGCTGCACACCCTCCATGTTCTTAAATCCAATCTGATTGTAAATTAAGAATAAAGACAAAGACGATAAGGGGCTATACAGAAACCAAGAACTGGTTTGTTCCGAACCAATACAGTATCAATTAGGCCACTAGAATGTCTAGAGTTGCCTTGAAACCTCCAAATAATACATCACTTTTTTTCCCCTTTTTTCTTTTAAACACACAAACATTCAAGTCATATTGTGCTGTTGGATTGCAGTACAATCCATTGGACAGAGGTGCTTCAGGGGGAACAAAGTCCTTAAAAGATAGTGATGCTGAACTTATGCCCCTTTGTTTCTTTACCTGGTTGTCAAGCAGAGGTTGCAGCATAGCACTCGCTGAGCCTCCAGCTTTGTATGTGTCTCTCTGATAGGATCCCACTGGGTCAAAACTATAAACAGCTCCTTTACCTGAAAAGCAAAAACAATCCAAATCAGTTAGGAGAGTAATACATATTGAACTAGGAGTGGATAAAAAAAAATAAAAAAAAAAATATGCAGTGAATAAATTACATGGAAAATTAGCCAAGCATTGTGATTATAGTAATAACAGAAATAGAGCAGGAGACATACCCTCCTCATCCAAGCCACCGATGATGTTGTAAACGTAGTAGGGGAAGAATCTTCTACCGTACAGGATTGTTGACAGCATGGCTGCAATTGCTCCACTTGTCATGCACTTGTTGTTGGAGTGCTTGTACATCTACAAATATGTGTTTGAAAATGAAACATTTACAAATGCTAACTTAGTGTACAGCAGTATTCCATAACTTTCAGCTTAGCAAACTATTTTTAAAGTAACATTTATG